>NW_026623824.1:267438-294303 GCF_030028575.1 Malurus melanocephalus | reverse complement strand
GCCGGGGCGGGCAGGGCAAGGCTCAGCCGGGGCGGGCAGGGCAGGGCTCAGCCGGGGTGGCCGAAGCACGAAGCTCCTCCCGGCAGCCCCGCTGCTGCCACGGCCCGGGGGCGGAGGCAGCTCGCCCGCCCAACCAGCGCCCGGCAGCTCGCCGTTGCTTCGCTTTCTCTCCCCCTTTGCCGAGCAGGATAAGCCTCCCACAAAGAGCTGGGGTTCAAATGAGGCTGCTCCGGGCCGCTTGAAGGCACGGGCGGGAGCGCCGAGCGCCCCGCGGGAAGGTCCCGGTTCGGACGCGGGGCTCAGCCGGGGCTGAGCGAGAAAAACGCAGAAAAGGAAACAATTAGGCCAGTCTCCCAAGGAGGTCCCGGGCAGTCCCAGCACGGCACACGCGGACTGCGGGTCGCCGAGGCGATGTCACCGCGGCCGGGCCGCGCCGGCAGCTGCTGAGGGGAGCGAGGAGCGGAGCAGAAAAGCCGAGGAGACGCGGTAAGGACGCGCAGTGCCGCTTTGCACGGAGCCACACAGCTCATGGAAGCTTATCAGAGTAGGACTGCTCCCTAAGATAAAGCAGTAAGCCTGTATTTTGACTTAAAAAAAATTAAAACAGCAACAACAAAACAACAAAAAAACAAAGCCCAAACAAAAAAATCCGTCACATATTACAAGTTGTAAAGATAGCTGGGACATTACGTGCTAGGCAGTGAAAGCCTTAATATTTTTTCCAAGATCACGATTTTACTTTAAAAAAATCTTACTTATTTCTACATGTGATTTTGATCGTTACACTTACTTAAACTTGCCTTCCAATATATTTCTAGGACACACTATTTTCTGAAGGACTATCTGTACTAAAATTATGAAATCTCCATTTACTCTTTTTTACACTCAAGTGTGATTAAGAAGACAGCAAACTTTCTGATACTTTTAAGTCTATGAAGCAAATATTTGAAATATTTTGCAAAAATTTAATTTAAAAAAGAAACTAGCTTTTATGAGTACATGCATGTAGGCATTAAACTATTACACGATCTAACTGCTATTTTTCACGGGTAAAATAAGTCACATTCATTAAAATATGGATCTGTTTAAGGGCCGTTGTGGACAATGTGCATGCACACATATGAGCACTTTCTGGTAGTGATTGGATTAAGTGAAAGTAAGGTGAGGCCGCTGTTAAGGGAAGCAACAACAAAAGCAGTGCTCTCTTTCAGTAATTACATTCCACATCTATGACAGAACTTTAGTAAAGCACAAAGAACAATCCACAAACAAGACAATTAAAATTCTTGGTAATCAAGAAGAAAATTCGTACTTCTTGTAACTAAAAAGGCTTTTACCAAAACTTGAAGAAAGTTACATGGCAACAAAAAATACATAATCTTCTAGAGTTTCTTGCAGCAACTGATAGTATTTCAAAACAAAAGTTCTCCRAGAGCTTGTGAAGACACTCTCGTTTTGAAGTGTTGCTTTAGTCATCCATTCCCTCACTGAAAAAAGGATTACCTTTTAAGACAACTGAACTGGTGCTTGAACCAAAATTTCACGAGTTTTAGGTGGACAGAAAGGCTGGCAAGAGAATGCATTCTAACACGAGTATCTTAGAGGAACTAATTGGTTAATGCCAGTCTGGCAATTTTTACAATGAAAGCAAGTAACTAGTGGCAAAACCCTAAAAGTTATTCCCTCTCTAAATGTGGAGTTAAATTTTTCAATTTTGTTTAATATCATGTTTTCGTAACTAAAACTGCATGCTACTGTGGATCAGCCCTTTCCTATGTATTTACTTTAAAACTTCAAAACTTTAAAGCTTTTCCAATACATGTGGCATATATATTATTGTGCTGTATTTTCATGGTGGATTGTTTTCTTTTACAAAACCAAAAAAAAGGTAGTGTCTTAGGTTTTTCACGGCAATACTTTATATCTAAAATTCAATCTGTGAGTTTATTCTAAAAGAAATGCTGTAGCAGTGGAAGTCACCCCCCCTTAGAAAAAAAAACCACATTAAGCTTGAAGATTACCTTTGAGAGGTAAAATTTGAGAGGATAAATTAATATAATTCCATGCAAGAAAATGTTTGAGAGAGAAAGAGCATGAGCTCTAAGACGAGGGGCAGGGAGCAGGAAAGCAATCAGATTCAAAAAATTCATGCTTGTCTATCTTATCATAATGCTGTTGTGAAATCCATATCATATTACTGGCCTGGTGCCTGGAACGTGCCAGTTAACTGTAAGGTCCATGAACACTGGCTATCAAAGGATTCTGCAGAAGCAAAACATTAAGATTGGTTAAAAAAAAAAGCCCTCTGATCTTTTCGTAATAGGATTTCACATTTTCAACACCTCTGCTTCATTTGCTTTTATAATGCAATAAAAATGTAAAATTCCACTAATCTAAAAACTTTTTAATACCAAAGTATTAAGTGGTGGAGATGTGTTTGCTAGCTGTTCATGTTTTCTTTAGAATGCAGTTACTAAATAATATATGAATTCACAATAAAATACAGCAGTTTATCTTTTAGAGAAGAAATGCTGTCATAGCTAACATTATGCCTTTCATGAACRTGCCTTCCTTTATATGCCTAAGTGCTTGAAGGCTCTGCACAAAAGATGGCATATCAGAGGTATGGAGGAAAAGCTAGCCCATCAAAGGACTCCTAGCCTCATTTTATTAAACATGGCCAGCATAAAAGAGCTGATTAACCCACAGAGCTGGATTTTGTAACAGTGGTTTAGCGTAGCTGAATGAGCTCATCAGTATGTATGGTATCATATTTTCTTCATAGTCAAAGCAACCATTTCAGAAAATAGGAGTGTTGTGCAAAAGGATGTATGTCATCCGTCTTATATTTGTGTTTCTCMTCTATCTGGGTATTTCTAAAAGGCTTTGATGTGTGAGTTTAATGACAGTGCATTCAATTCTGACACGCTGGACCTACACAAACTCTTACAAATGCAGCCTCTAGACTGTAAGCCCTTCCTGAGTCAGAGCAATTTGTAGAGACTGAAAAAAAGCTTAGTGTTGGCCCTTGCCTATCCACTCTTTAAACAAAAGCCACCTGTTACAAAAAAAACCCCAACCTCACCACAAAAATAAAATCCTCTACAGAAAATGGAAAGAAATAATAAAAAAAATAGCCCCCCCAATCCTGAAATCAACTTTTGAGGTATATAATACTCTGGAAGCCTTTTTAGGGAGGCAGAGTAACCGTGATCATTGTAAAAACCACAGTTGTTATCCCAAAGATACAATTACTTAAATGGAGAATCCTATGTTATTTTGACAGCCTCTGAACACTCCTACTTAAGTGTAAGAAGTCACATAAGAAACCTCCTGTATCACCTTGTTTACAATAATTAATCATAGCCCAGTAAACTAACAGTGCCTCCTTGATTCCTTAGCTACAACGTACAAACCACTAAAAATCTTTCCTAACTTCTTAAAGTGATACTTACTGCTGTCTGCATCGCAGACCATCTTACTATCAGTTTTGCACACTAAACTGGTAGTGTTTTTTCTTATTTTTGCAGTAAACTCATCTATACTACAATCAAAATGGCTATTGAAATCCCCAGAAATGCTCTTGTTTAACATCTGAGTTTTTGCACAGAACATCACCTTCCCTGTAAAGCAGTCTCCAGGGTGTAGCAAGTGTCAGGTATCACGTGTTCAAAAGCTGCCTTTCTGTGGATCACACACACCGTCACACCAATGCTTCTCTGGCTTTGTAGCAGTTTACTATACRTAGAAATACACAAGCAGCAGCAAGAAGCAATTCTACTGCTTTTACCTGCTGGGATCTGTTATGTTCGTTATCTGTAGAAATAACCCATAATAATGCAGCTTAAGATAGACAACTTCTATTCTGGTATGAAATCCAGGCAATTATTTTTCYCATTTGTCTTAGTGCATGTCTTGAACAGCCAGAATCTAGAAATGAAATAATGAAATTACTTCAATCTGATTAGAAGCTCCGTTTGATGTTTAATTAAAATAATTTTTTAAGTGTGCTTTATTCACCTGGTTTTTGTTTGTATGCTTGTGTGTTCAAGTTTTGTCAGTATGCATGAGGGTAAGAGACAGACAATATTTCCAGTAATTAAGAAGATTTGCCCCAAACCTGTGTTTTTAGGTTGAAAAGTCTACAGCTGCCTAAGTGGAATTTTGCACTGGGAACAAATATGGCCTTATTAATATAGTTTCCTCCCAGTCCACTGCAGACGAGCTACTAGCAGAGGGCGAGAGGAAGGGAGCCAGAGAAACATGAAGAAATGAGTGATCAGCAAGCGACAGCAGTAGTTAAGTACAAGGTGTATCAGCAATTACTGGGCACAGGAAGAAATGGAAAGCTAATGCCCTAGACATCAAATATGATCTTCCTCTCACCTGGAAGGAATCCTAATGACCTAAGAATCTGATATTCTGCCCTCAAAGAGGAAGGTATTAAAAAAGCATTAAATCCTTCATTAAAATTGTTTCTCTGGCTTCCGTCCATTTCCAGCAAGCTTTTTTCTCCCTGAAAGATTAATCACTGAGAGTTGTTCAAATGAGCACGTTGTTGCGAACTTAAATTTAATCTAACGGCAGAAAGGAAGGAATGCCATTTATTCGTGTAGTCCTTCAGAACATGCAACAAACAGGCTTCATTCTGAACCCTTTTGTTTTAAACCAAGTACAGAAGAGACTGAAGATGTTATCACAGACTGCAGGAAGGAGAACAGCGGATGACAGTATGGTTTCTGTTTGTACTGGGGCATTCGCTTACCAATATCATATTTCTTCCACTGGTTTTTCTTATAAGGAGAATACCTTAGAAAAGGTAACATGCATGAAGGATCATGTCAGAGAAGCATTTCAGCATATTTTACCATGCTGACATCATTCACTGGTGGTCTAACCCTCGAGAAGGCTTCCTAGAGAGGGGTGACACACATCAGCCCTGACATGGTCAGGCAGTGGGACTAGATGATCGTTAAGATGATCTGTTATAATGAGGCTGATTCACTCTGTCCCATTATTTTCTTACACAGTTCTTATAAAGAATTGGGAGAAAAGTATTTTATATGGTACTCTTTCTTCAGCTCAAAAAATATGGGTATTCCAAAGTCATACTGAGTTAAAGATACAAGATGCTGTAACAGACAGAAGTGAACTCTTGAGGGAAAAAAAGAGTCTCTTTTCAGTGGTCACAATAATTGCAGGTTGGGGGGGATACTGAAATTCCAACAGCAAAATAAAACTATTTTACACCTATATGTAGGAGACACTTACAAAACCAGTCATCTGTGGAGGAACATGAGGCCTGGAAAACAGCCAAGTTTTCCAAGTGTGACCTGCTGTGCAAATGTTGATTATGCAAGTTAAAGCTGTCTGGGGCAAATTTATGTCCCCTTTTTTGCCAGGGCTCCAAATAGCATTGCTTTACTTACAGAAAACTTGTCAAACTCTATTTTTATCTGACATGTTTTCAAGATTTTTGTAGAGTTGTGTAGAGCACAGTTCTTTTCTACTTGCAAAATGAAAATGAGTTTATTCCAAATAAGAAACTGAGGCAAACATATATATCCAAAAATTTTAAGAAGTATCATGTCCTGGTTAATTTGCATGAATCTTTTACAGAAACATCTATAGTTTATTTCACAAAACCAGAAAAATATGAATGACAAACATCTCTTCTCAGTATGAATAATTAAGGATGCATAGCCATCATTATCTTGAAACTTCAAACCAAAAAAAACTCTTAAATACAGCTGCCTACAATCCTAAAACATTTTCGATTGGATGGGACCTTATCTTCATCTTACAAAGCAAGTCTAGTTTCAACATTTCATCAGACTGCTGATAGCCTTACCTTAATGAAAACTTCATGTGTTTCTAGGAATAGAGATTCTACCACCTATTTGTGACTGCTTCAGTCCTCAGTCACCCTCACAGTGAACTTCATTTTTTAATAAAAAATTTTTATTTTTTCCTGAGGCAGTTTGTATCCACCACATACTTTCACTGTGCGCTTCCAAAAAGAATTCATCTTCTTTACAAACACCAATTAAGTAGCTGAAGATAGCAGTAACTTTTTTTCCCTTCTCTTCTGGAGGCTACACAAACCTCACCTTTCCTGCTATCTCTTCACACATCATGTCTACCAGCGTCCAGCTGCACGTGCTGTGGTGCACTCAGCTGGACTCACTCCAGTTTGTCACAGCTGATACTATCACCATTTCATGCAGTCTAAAAAAAATTACTGTAATAATGATGACCAAGCAGTAAGGTGATAGATATCTAAATACTGGATAGTTATTCCATGTGAAATGCTTTATAAGCAAAGAGAAACATGATGGCAACATGACTTGGGTAAGAGGTATCAGTCTTTACACAGTGAAAAAACTCCATACTGTATTTTTCATTCACTTTATTTAAGAAAACTAGTTTGCATATACCTGATTATTAAAATTCARCAACAGAAAGCTTTACTACATCAAAGTGCTGTTCAAGTAGCTGATAAGAGAGTGGTTTGTGACGCATTTCTGGCAGCAGGGACAATACTAAGCCCATGTTTCCAAGTCTACTGTTGCCTACAAAGTTCTGATATTGACTTATTTTTTAAGACACTGTGAAGGCCTCAGCTTTCTACCTTGAATATGAATCTGCATGGAGAACTAAGTTAGGGTATTTTCACCAAAGGGGAACTGCTGTAGTATGCCAGTAGACACTACCAGCTGATATAGATCACCATGCATCATATGCATCTGCTTTTCCCCTTTCAAGAAGGGCCTCTGAAGTGAGATGACTAGGCAGAGTGTAGAGACAGCGTCTCCAGTAACAGTCACCGTAAATGTTTCAGTTGTAAATTTTATTAGTCTGGAAAAATAACAGATTTTACTGCCTATAATATCTGAGTAGTAGAATTTTTAACTTAAAATTATTAAGGGCTAATGTAAACTAAGTTTTCTAGTTTGTTTTTTTTTTAAAAGCAATGGAGGTTCCATACTGCTGAATAAAGTAAAATTGTTACATTTCACCTAAGCTTTATCTCTTGCAACATATATGCCATTATGAAATACTTCGAATTAACTATTTGATATTTTAGAACTTCTAGCAGCTTTACTACACATATTAACTTACATTCTGTTTACATTTAAAGGTTGTATTTGTAACTGTAAGAAATGGAAAATGTAATTAATATTTAAATGAAAACACCAGTCTTGGAAATGTTTGTGGTACTTGCCTGGAAGAAAGGATTCTTCAAATCCTTGTATTTATTGCTTACTTTCTTATGGTTCTTGGCAGGCTTTAGATGAACTAGCAACTAGTAACTACAGTGCTGACCATAGAAAGATACACCTATTCCCCATGATGTCCACTTTTGTCAACAGAAGTTGATGCTGGACAAGAAAAATAACCTTATTTGTGCACAGTTACTATGTATTATTTTGTAAGTTTTAGAAGAGATTATAATTTGCAAATTCACATTGATTTCCTACTCGTTACTTACTGTTAAATTTATTTTATAACAGATTTTAAGAAGTTCTTTGCAGAAGAATCTTAGACCAGAACTAGAGGATCATGATGACAACAAGATTCATCTGTTTAATGCTAATAACAGTTGTGGGAGCTACTACAAGTGAAACACAGGAATTTGAAGGCAATGACAAGGAAAAAGATCAAGAATTCATTTACATGAACAGATATAAGCGTTCCAGTGACACACAGGACAAATGCACTTACACCTTTATTGTGCCTCAGCAG
Source organism: Malurus melanocephalus (assembly GCF_030028575.1). NCBI lineage: Eukaryota > Metazoa > Chordata > Aves > Passeriformes > Maluridae > Malurus > Malurus melanocephalus. Next base: position 286,557 of record NW_026623824.1, on the reverse strand, counting down.
AGAGTGACAGGTGCCATTTGTGTTAATTCTAAGGAGCCGGAAGTTGTACTTGAAAACAGGGTAAATAAACAAGAATTACAGCTACTTAACAATGAACTTCTTAAACAAAAGAGACAAATAGAAACTCTCCAGCAACTGGTAGAGGTGGATGGTGGAATTGTTAATGAAGTTAAACTCTTAAGAAAAGAGAGCAGAAATATGAATTCTCGTGTCACACAACTCTACATGCAGCTATTACATGAAATTATCCGAAAACGTGATAATGCCTTAGAACTTTCTCAACTTGAAAATAAGATTTTGAACCAAACTGCAGACATGTTGCAGCTTGCAAACAAATACAAAGACTTAGAGCACAAGTATCAACATTTGATGTCAATTGCCAATAATCAGACAATAATAATTGCCCAGCTGGAAGAACACTGTCAAAGAATGCCATCCATTAAGCCACTGCCACAAACTCCACAACCACCGATTAAAGTGTACCAGCCTCCTACTTACAATCGCATTAATAACCAGATATCTACTAATGAGATTCAAAGTGATCAGAACTTAAAGGTTCTGCCACCTACCTTACCAACCATGCCTGCAGTTACTAGTATTCCGACTTCAACTGATAAACCATCTGGTAAGTAATATTGTCAATACATTTACATAAGTTTATACTAATATGCAGTGGGCAGCATTTTCATTGTAATATCAAAACTGCAGTCAGAATTTATTTAGCCAGTGAATTTCACATACATGCTGCAATACAAAAACAGAAAGAAAGCAAAAATGCGAACTGCCAATGTCTAAGATTAAGATATACTCACCCCACAGATTTTTTTCTTGTTACTTTGCCAAGACAAACACATCATTTATATTACATGCATGAGATGAAGGACCTTTAGAAAAATCTTAGTATCAGTGGTCATCAAAATTTAATTTACCTTTGTTCAAGTCTGAACTGTTACAATTCATGACATCTGCAGGGGTTTGACACTGTGTAAATGTCTGTGAAGTTACTACAAATTTGTTAATATAGCATATGATAATGTGCTTATATAATTAAAAAGATAATATATATATATATGCTCTATACTTTATATGGGGCACTTGTGCTCTAGACAGGAACAAAAGGAAGCAAGTGGTGTAATAGTAAGGGATTATTCTAAGTACAGCCCTTGTTATGCATCWTAGGAGTTCTGCCACAAGCAAGATTAGATGACCTGAAATCACATTACAGAGCAACTAWTCTATGTGGTAACAAAAGTAATAGGCAAAGAATTCCCTTTCACCTATAGTCCCACTTTTGAAAAAAGACCAAACCAGCCAAAACCAACCAAAACAGTTCAGGGATGTGTTCCATACAAGAAAGGTCTACTCTTCACTGTGTGGACAACACATAATCTTCTTCAGAAAAAAGAAAGTCACAGACATCTGAACTCAGAGCTAACTAAAATAGAGTAATGCAGGGGAAGTGCACTCAATATATGGCTGTTTGCAATACATTCCAAAGGACATCAACAAACTTTTTAGAATTACCAAATTAATGCAAGTGCCAGATGTTAAAATCCAACCAAATCGGAAAGACCCCCAGCTTATTTCTCCATGGAAATACTCACAATGAAAGAAACTGGAGCAAGGTCTCTCAGTCCAAAGCACCCAGTCGCTTAAGTCAAGTCTTAAAACATTTTGCTACAAAGCAGTATTTTCACAGTATTGCCAAAGATGAACTCACCAAAGCCTGCATTGTGGCATGCAGAACCTCTGCCAAAAATATCGTAATTTTGATGTACTATGCAACAAACAATTGTCAGAAGTAAATCAGATCTATTACAACTCCTCTGGCGCAAGAACTATGGCCTCTTCAATTTTTTACTTCAATCTCAAAGTTCACTCTTCGAACAGTATTTCCCTATTTTTCTGTAAGTGAAATACCTTTGAAGCATTCTTTGAAGACCTTTTTCCTTCCTTCCCTTACACTGTTTGAAAACTTGTTAATTGGTCTGCAGTGTCCTTGTGCTTTCAAGTCCTTAAATTGGAGCTGAGGCTTCACTATCAAACAGAATAGAAAAGTTACTTCAGGTGCACAGTACTTTTGCTGATCTATACTCATATATTTTCCTGCTTTGAAAAGTAAAACACTAATTCAGAACCAATGTGCAACCCTGTAGAACTCCCAGCTCTTTACCTGAGGAAGTGCTGGCTATCCAGCTATTTTTCACGTTGATCTCCAGAGGTCCCTTTAGCAGTTCACAGTTCTAAGATAAGATTTGACATGTCCTGCTTCTACCTAGATTACATAACTTATCAGAAAAGGAAGTTTCATGCTTCTGCACAAAGTGATTATAATATTAATTTGTCTCATTTTCTCACTTGCAGATTTTTATTTGTTCAAGCAAGTTCCCAACAACTGAAGTTAAGCTAACTAACCTTTTATTTCCAGGGTATCCTCCTTCCCCTCTCATCACATTTCTTTTCAGTTAAGAAACAAATACAGCCTTTTCCTCATCCTCCAGAATGTTCTCCACTCACAAAGCACATCTCAAACAAAACCCCTCCTTACAATTAATGCCATAAACAATGCTTTAGTGAGGTGTCTGGAGGGAACCAAGAGGAAAAGCCCGCAGAAAGACACCCACAAGCAACATCCTACAAAACAAAAGTCCCCACCACCATAACTGGCCAGCCACTGGAAAAAATTCACCCATATTTTATCGAATTCTTATCATACTATGTATTGAGTTCTCAACCTTAGCCGAAATTCCTGGCTGTACTAACCATCTGATCACAGCCAACCTGTGCAATGAAAATCGAAGCAAAATACAAGAAAAATACTAAATGTCTTGCATTCATCTGTTGACAGCCCTCCTTTCTCAAAAAGTAGTAGACCAATATTCCCTCCTTATCACAGACTTACTACAGTCTTCCTACTCTCAGTAGATTTACTGTTTCACTTTCCATACTGTTTGGTTTTTTGGTAGTGTTTTTTTTTGTTGGGTTTTTTTGATAGGGGCCCCATTCCTGGAAGTGTCCAAGACCAGACTGGATGGGGCTTGGGGCAGCCTGGTCTAGTGGAAGGTGTCCATGCCCATAGGAAGGAGGTGGAATGAGATGAGCTTTGAGATCTCTTCCAACCCAAGCCTTTCCGTGATTCTACGACTCCCTAGGGACAATTTTATCAAAATCACCTACCTGAAAGTCAGGCTGTTCTCACCTTTTCTAGGGAAACCATAGTCAAAATTTTGAAAAGTTAGTATCTGACCAAAAAACACTTACCATGGAAAAGTAGTAGGAAATTCTACTTTGAAGTACTTCTAATAGCTCATCCTAAATCGCTTTCAGAAAAAAAGAATTATATGCAGTACAGCACTGCTGCCATGTGCCATAAAAGAAACTGCAAGATTAGTACACTGTAAATACTACATTGCATACTGCTGWATATTTCTTCTGCAAAGATGAGATCAAAGCTCTCACTACTTTAGCAGTTACTTCAATGATTACTTTTTTTTTTTAAATTTTAATAACTGCCTCTACATACACATTGTGATAAAATAAACAATTTAAATTATTGATGCTCATTAACATTTTTTCCACCTCTCATTACAAGCCATCCAAGTGTGACAGAGCACGGCATCTATATCTTAACTGCCAAAAATCTGAATAGTTMGCCATGAAAGAAATGGAGAAGTGCTTCTCTCTTAAAAGCACAACTCCAGGTACAGTGTCGGATTATGACTGAAGCAACAAGAATACAGCATTGGCCACAAAACAAAGACTTGGATTGCCTCTTTGTACACTGACTTGCTGATTAAAATAGTTAAAAAGATTAAAAAATCCTCAGTCTCCAAAACACAGAGATAATTCTTATAAAAATAAATTATTTCTAAMTGATTTCCTGAGTATCACTAGTAGTGTTGGCTAGTGAATTATATAAAARCATAGAAGGACTGAAATAATTTAAAACATAAATTACTCTTGATAGCAGTCTATCCTTCAGTAAGGCACCTAGTCAGGAGATCTGATAAGCCTTACTCCTTCAATGGGCTGGGAGAATTAATCCAGGGGCTCTGATCCTGTTGACTTCACTCCTCTGCTCAAGGAAGCAAAGCAGCTGAGGGAGTCTATCTGCACACAGATAACAACACAGACTCTAAATCGTGTATATCCTAATTTCTCAGACTCATTAAAATGGAATCTATCTTACCATAGGAGAAAGTGTCTTTAAAAATCAGGAATATAAGATATTTTCAAAAGGAGTAAACTCTTTATGGACTTTACTTAACGGAAGGAAAAAACTTCATTCTTCTGAAAACAAGACTGTGTTAACTGCAATTTCTGTGAATGCAAAAAGAGTCTTCTCACATAAAGTTTCTCTCACAAGCACTACACATAAAAAAAAAATTCTTGTTACATAGTAATTCATTAAGGTGAGAGCAGTAAGACCAACAGTCTGAATTTATGTTGCCAGTTCCACTGATGATGTCTGTGACAGTGACATTTTTGGGGATCTTAAAAGTTGAATTTCTCAAAGACAGAATCAAGGTTAAACTTATTGTTTTGTTTTCTAAATGAAATTCTTACTCATCTATAGAGTCATTAATATTTAATTTCTTTGAAGACATAATGGTAAAAGTACCAGTACAGCTGCCTTAAAAAAAAAATCAAATCTACTTTTATCACTAATTAATTGTGGAATATTGCAGTAATAAGGTTACAATAAATCAATCTGTTGGAAAATATTTGGTGTATACTTACCCTTTGATAAGAGGAAAAACAAATATGCTTTTCAGTGAATAGCAATCTACTATAGAAAACTACCAATTCAAATAAAAGATACGCTGAATGGCAGTTTGATACAGAGCCCTTCTGTTTTGACACAGGGCCCTGGAGAGACTGTCTACAAGCGTTAGAAGATGGTCATGACACAAGCTCCATCTATCTTGTAAAACCAGAAAACACAAATCAACTGATGCAGGTCTGGTGTGACCAACGGCATGACCCCGGTGGCTGGACAGTCATTCAGAGACGGCTGGATGGCTCTGTCAACTTTTTCAGGAACTGGGAGACATACAAGGTTAGGACAAGAGAGCAGATTAATGTTTTCCACCCTCTAAAACATACTGGTAAATTTAATTTGAAGGGTGATTTCAAAGTCTAGCCAAGAGCCTACTTGAAAAAGAACTTGTGTGTTTACCCTTCCATAAGAGAAAGTCTATTTTAATTACTGTAGTTTTCTACTTAATAATACACTTGGATTTACTACTAACACAGATGCAGGATATTAACAAGCTTCTCTTGCTTCATTTACAGCAAGGATTTGGTAATATAGATGGAGAATATTGGCTYGGATTAGAAAACATTTACTGGTTAACAAATCAAGGCAACTACAAACTGCTCATAACAATGGAAGACTGGTCAGGTCGTAAAGTGTTTGCTGAGTAYGCCAGCTTCAGGCTGGAGCCTGAGAGTGAGTACTACAAGCTAAGACTGGGACGCTACAACGGCAATGCAGGAGATTCATTCACCTGGCACAACGGCAAACAGTTCACCACGCTGGACCGGGACCATGACGTGTACACAGGTAGGAGGTCCCTCTCAGCTGCCTTGCCATTTTTGCCTTTACATCGCACCCCCCCGTTGTTTCATACATATTAAAAAATAAAAAAGGAATTGCACTTACAAAGAGATTTGTCAGTTAGTACCTTATGAAGTACCAACTGATGTGTCAACCCTTATGCATACTAACACCAAACCTAAAATCATTTACACTGAATAAGGGTCTGTAAAATATGCAGTGGAGGGTTATTTGAGACAGTAACAAACAGATTTTCAGGCAAGAGAGAGAAACAAGAATGATTCTATCTGTAGAACCTAACTAGTTAGCTGGTTCCTGAAGATATGTAAATTCACCTTGTACCACAGGATCTCTACATGTTAAACATACAGTTACTTAAAAAACCAAAACCATGTAACCAACAAAACAACAAAGTTTTGTACTTAGCTTGCTTGCTTTAAGATTTTTCATTTACTTCTCAGACTGAACTGGAGCTTGCTTTTGCAGGTAACTGTGCTCATTACCAGAAGGGAGGATGGTGGTACAATGCCTGTGCTCACTCGAATCTCAATGGAGTCTGGTATCGTGGAGGACACTACCGCAGCCGCTATCAGGATGGTGTTTACTGGGCTGAATTCCGGGGAGGATCATATTCACTAAAGAAAGTTGTTATGATGATCAGACCTAACCCTAACACATTTCACTGAAATAACTCTTTTCTTGGTTTGCTTTGTTCTAAAAATCATGTAAAGCTATGATATTGTTACCTGCAATTACTTTTTCAGAAATGAGGAATGTAAGATACTGTACATTTATTGAAAAGATATGAGGCTTCTATATTACATTTTCAAGAATCATCCCAGGAAAATGTGCTGAAGAAAAAAAAGGAACTGTAATAACATTCAGAACACCTGTTGGTACTATTAGAACTCGTAGTTAGATGAAAACTGTAGATAAACTTCCTGGTTTTTATTCCCTGTAAATTAAGTTTGGATGGTAAAAATACTGCCACAACATTGAAGTATTTTTGTATGTTATGTATAAATATTCTCAAATACAGGAAGTATTACAAACTGTACAGCAAAAGTTTATTATTATTATTATTATTATTATTGTTATTATAAGCAATCATTTGACACAGGAATCATATCCTTTGAACTGTGTAGCTGGTATATGTACATTAGTGTGATGATTATTATGTTATCCTCGTTAACTGCCATGAATACAATTAGCACTATATAGTTCTGTTTTGAGAGCAGATACTCAAACTGTTACTGTCCTGATAAATCTGGCCTTTCCCCTTCACTTAGAACATTTTAATAACTTGATCCTATAAAAATTCACCATTAATTCAAATATTTTAGATTAAAAACATCAACAGTTTTTCTTACGAAAATGAAGTAGCTACTTGCATATGGAAGTTAATCCAGATTTATAACAGGTATTATGTGCTATATAAGCCAACATGTTACACTACACAACTGTTACAGTATTTTGTATCTGACTTCAGTGATTACCTGCAGTGTAGCCTCTGTAATCAGAAATGGCTGGATATAAATTAAAGGGTCTATCCAACTTTGCAGGCAAATGATGGATACCAATTTGTAAGCTATTTAATATCCTTAGCCTTTAGAGAACTACAGAGACCTTATCAGTAGCCAAGATAAGTTATTTTTAACATATTTTGCAATTATTACTGTTTAATTATTGAATAAATTTACTCATTTATATTTAGAAGTCGCTCACTTATGAAATACAGACTGGCATAAATCTAATATTCTTCTGAGGTAGGTTTCTATAACAGATTGTTAACACACCCACTACAAAACCAACTACTACTACAAAAAATACACGATAAAGAATTCATAAAAGATGCAGAGTAAAAGCCTGTAGCAGTTCAACATATTTTTTGGTCAACCTGTCAGACACTGCGTTTATGTGTGTGTGTTTGCATACTTTTCCCTTATTACCTYGTAATTTCTTCACGACAGTATGATGTGTGATGTAGCATGTGTTGTATATAACTGAAAGTAGGGTTTTTAATATATTAGATTACCCCTGTAGTAATGTAATCCTTTAATAAAGCAACAGATGTTATTTTGACATGTTTGGATTTCATCATGTTTTAGTTCAGATTACTTCACATCAATCTGCCTCTAATTCAAACTCTGATATGCAACTGCTGTTCACATGTGAAGTGATTAAATATTGCAACATAAAAACCAAAACAATTTGCAGCTGAGGAAAAATACTAAATTTCTACACAGTCCAAGGAGGAACAACTTTTTGTGTAGTTTATATAAAATGCCCAAAATTTTCAAGCTTTATTCAATCTTTATCTTCCACAGGTTTGTCTACTGAATTCTGGAAAATATTTTAGATAAGAAATATTAAAGGCACCTACTGGCGCTAACACCTGGTCACAGTGCTCTTACAATTAGTAGCATTAAGGCTACTTCATGCTTTCCTTGAGGACAGAATGCAGAGAATTTCAGGTATCCATTGTGCAGATCTCAAGAATGAGGAATACAATTGCACTTCTGTAACTGGAGATACGGCTGCAGATACATCTTTCTGGTATACACTCACAAAAAGGCTTTAAACTCATGTCCAAGTTGACAGTCTTTTGTTAAAATAATCTATTTCTTARCCTTCCTACCTAAAAGATGAGTGATTTACCTAGATACTTATCCATGTAATTAAAAAACATAATGCACAGAAGTCTGTTCATTATTACCTGGAGATACCATATCTGAGAATAGAATTTAACAACTTTTTACGTAAAATTTGCATTCAATAATTTTAGACACAGAGCCTGGCACATCAAAACAAACATTAGGAATTTGGAACTTACACTGTGAAGTTGTTGGCAAGTATATTGTCAGAATCACAGATTTGCAAAATTTCACTATGATTAATTTTAATTCACATAACAGAACTCAGTTTGCACTAGGTCCACATACTACAGTAGATGACAATACTGTAAACTGTGAAAGGCCTTAGTTTTTCCCATTTCCCTAGTTATTTCCAAAGGTTTAAATGACACTACTTCATCATTCCCCAAACGTACAACTTTAGACATGCAGTCTAAAAATTCCATACAACACTTTCCTATCATTAGCAAAACCACATTAGGTGAGTTTATACAAGAGACAATTGCAGCACTGCCTAACAACTTCAATTCTCCTGTAAACCTCCATTTCAAGAAGTGCCATAGGAATAGAAATGCAACAGCAAACTCCTAGAAACTGAGGTTGCTCTTCTGAATTTATGAAATATCTCTACCTTTTTCAGAATAGTGAAGAAAATGCTGTCAAACTAATACATTATGTATCAGGAATGAAACAGTGGGGTGCCACCTGTAGCATTTAGACAAAAGGCTCTCCTAAGATTGCTGTTACCTCAGAAGACAACTAGTTGTTCTCTTCTATACAAGTTTCCTGATAATTCTTTCCTGAAACTGTTCTCTTATCATTCAAAGTTTTCAGAATTAGCCCCACTGTTATATTCCAAGGGGAAGAAAAGCAAACAGCACAAGCAATCTACAGATATAGGATCATACCCATCTTTCTTCTGTAATATACAGACACAACCTAAAAGATCACCAGTAGTGAAGACAAGAAAAAGCTGTAGCTAGCAATTACAATCATTAATTTTCAAAATAATGTGACTGCTATTTTTTCTTAAATCACACTGGCTAAATGGTTTCARCAGTCCACATCACATCTTTGCCAATCTCACAATCCCCTTCTCTCTCTCTCTCTTCTTAAAACTGAAAGACCTGTCTGAAAACAAACCAACTGCTGGATGTTTTAACAGTACTTTTAAACAGAGTATGGAATATATTAGTCTCTCATAGTTTGAGGTTATAAACGTACCAGTAGGTGTCTGCTGTATTCATCTGGTTACACAAAACATTCAACTCCACCTCTTAGAATGCAGGGAAAACCTGACTTCACAAGAACAGCAACACTGCCTAGTCTTGTAATCAGCAGGGAGAGGGTCTCTCATGTATGAAACCTGAGATTCAATCCTCCTGCATATGTTGTAAGTCTTGGGACTGGCTAAACAGCAGCATGAACTTCAGATTCAACTCTGTAACTCAGTAACATGCAGATTTTTTCCTTTCATTTTCATTACTCAAGTCTTTTATTAGGTTTGTAACACTCATAATAATTTCAGAGATATCTTATATCATATATAAAAGTGGCTTGAAGTGATGTAATAAATGGATAGCATTGAAACATTTCTTACACAAGGCTGTGAACCAATTCTGTAAACCGGAATACCTGGAAAACTTAACTGGCAGTTTTAATTTCCCATATATTCTCCAGCTCATTTCAAACAATCTCAGGCTTCCACAGATTAAATGACAACTGTTACCTCACAACTAACTTTCTTGCAGTGAGACAAGAGGCTCTACAGCACAAAACAGGATCCCCAAGAACCCTGCAAATCTTCACCCCTTGTCACTCTCATTCAGTTGTTTTATATTCATCAGTTACTCCTAAAATCATCTATTGGTCTATTTGTTCATTTAAACAGAATAAAGAAGCTGTTCTGTAAGTAATGCTGTCCTCTTTGAGAAGATGTTTATTCACTAAAACATGTCTGAATTCAATATTATCTTTTGATAAGCTAAACAATCACTCAAACCTGAAATTATTTACAAAGAAATTTCAGTAACTCATACCAAGTTTTCAATGCAGTTTTAAAAGTATGGCCATTAGGAATGGCTGTCAAATTTATTAAATAATAAATATTTTACATTAGCAGTGCAGACTTTTCTAAAGCAAGTTGAAGTTATACTGGGACTCATGCTACTTGACCTATTGTTAAGTGATCTGAAAATGGGAATGAACASTGGAACAAAAATCTGCTAATGATATTAACTAATTAAGAGGAGCAAAGAGAAAAGCAGACAGACAGGAACTGCAGAAGGATTTATGAGACAAACTGCTCTGACTGTAAAAGAAGATGAAAATCTACAGTGTTGTATACAAGGGGGAAAAAGAATCCTAACTTTCCATATAAAACCAAAAAAGCAAACTATGGTCAATAAAGGCATAATCTTTCAATTACTATGAGTTCATGTTTGCTACTTTGTTACTAAAAAGAATATTAGAAATTATTGAGAAGAGCGTAGAAAGCTTCATGAAGTAACTGTATAAAATGTAACCTCCATTTCTATCTTGAATTTTGAAGGCAGTGCACTTCATATGCACCCTCTTCCCCTAAAAAAAGGATAGAGGACTGAAACACTGCCCAGGCAAGTTGTCAGGGATGCCAAGTGGCATCGGTGTAACGCATGATCAACCAATCCAAGGAGTCYTCCTTTTACCTTCCTGAGGTAACCGAAAATTTACTGTGAAGCCAACAGAGACAATGACTGAAGTCCATAATGTCAGGGGTAGGCCTCAGAYTGCATAATGAACAAGGTTGGGTTTATCTAGTGAAGGTAAAAAATAATCATGTTCAATTCAAGCAAAAGAATGTGGAACTGGATGGAGCTGATGAAATCCTGCCATCTGGGTGCTGTGCACTCACTGAGTTCCAAGAGAGAGTGCAAGTGTTTGCGGAAGAAAAATCTACTGAGGCATTCGTGGTTACAAATAAAGAGACTGCAATTCTGACCCAAGAAGGCTAAGCAGAATTACTGAGCTCTTGTTTTACCCAGGGGCAGCAACCTAAAAACATTTATCCTTTTTAGCTCCAGTTTAGCATCTTACTAAATCACTAATAAAGCCAGAAAATAGTTCATTATATTGGAGCGCTTTCATTAACAGCAACCTTTGTGGAGAAATATTCCCAGGTGAAGTACTGGCAAAAAAAAMCAGTTCATCAAATGTCTACTTGTTGCATGTCACAAAAGAAAAGGAGACAATATCAAGATGGGACACTATTTTAACTGTAGGTCTCCCTTTTAATACATCTTYGTATTGAATTACACATGTATTTATTCACCTGAGAAAAAAACTCCTTCCAAAGGCATGCAACMTATGTAGAGCCTAAAAATCTCAACCTGAGCTAACTTTCTAAATAGAAAATGGAGTGAACCATATCTTCTGCATACAGTGCTCTTCAGGTGCACAATATGGTACATTAGCACTTGTCTGTCGGTGAGCTACAGATAAATAAGGTAAATATTCACACTCACCTAAATATGGAATTGTAGGAACCATTTTTAAGCTTCTGATGTACTCTCGTGTCCTTTTATAATTATCTTCCTTAGACAGTAAATAGTCTAACTTCTCAAAGGTGGTCTTGTCTTTCCGATTCAACAGCTACAGAGAAAATGGAGAGCAAAAAATTTTAAAAGACAAATCAACAGAAACCCAACAAGAATCAGTAACTTGTTGATTTATCAAAGAAAAGGAAAGCATAGTCAAGATTAAATTCATCATCATCATGCAAAGCAGCACAATGTTTGAAAACATGCTACCTGTTAAAAAAAAGGCAATTCAGCATAAGTCTGAAGCCATGGGAAAATATGACCATTATTTCTGACTAATTTGTCAAGGATTCTTGTATCACTACATCAGTTTTGAATAACCTTAGCAATATTAAATTTCTAGAGAAAAAGTAAGTTATAATAGAGTCACCAGCGTTTTCACAACTTAGTGGAGTTGTTAAAAATCCTAAGAATTTCAAAGTACAGCAGTAGAAAATGCTCTAAATAAATGCGAATTGTGCCATTTCAACAGTGCCTTATTAAAAGTATGACAAAACTTCTTGGAAAAAAGTATAAGGAAAGTAAATAATTGTGATATTAAATCCACATTTTCTATTTATTAGACTTACACATAAAATGAGAGGAACATTTAGCAATGAAAAAATCCTAGTGACGGGAGGCAGAAAAGTAAACATAAAATACACAACTGTAGCTACAAAAACACATTTCCCATTTCAGCTGATTTAGGAAACCTCAAGAATATTTTTAAGGTAGTTTTAAAAGCCAGGTGAATTGGAGTGAGTGGACAATTATGGCACTCTACACTGGCTCCTTCCATCTGTCCTTTCTGACAACAGACAGATGCTCCACAGCACATTCCTTCATACACCTTTTCCTCTGGAAAACCCCAGGTTTTATACCACTTAGCTTTTAAGTCTAGCTGTTAATAAAAAAAAAACAACATAAAAAGGATAAAAATGAAAATATTTCAGAATAATTTTGCTGTTTTCTCTTAATCAGCACTGAGAATCACCTGAGGCCCTGTTACTGCAACGTATTGTATTTTTGAACTACTGTGACTTCAAAGAGTCTGGCACCTCTYCAGGTGTCAGTCAATTTAGTCACATACTTCATTTCACACATGAGCAATTTTCCCTATTTAAGTTCCAGCTTCATCAAGCTCCTCAAAACATCAGACAATTATTTTTTTTTATTAGACTATAACTTTATTCTGAGCAATCAAATCATGRAAAAAAAGCATTCTGAAAGCTTGATAAACTTACGTAAGACTTAAGTATAGCCCATTTTTGCTTATACATTGTGAACAGTTAATGTGATCCATGGTGCCCGGAGTATTTAACTAATGAGAATTACCCAATCCCATGTAGAGTTAAAGATTACATAGAGCAGAAATAACCTATAATTTATATTTCTCTTTAAATAAATATTTAAATTTACTCTAAGTTTTGCTAAGAAATTCTGCCTTCCAGAGATGGAGTTTCTGAAAATAGAATGATCAATGGCTTTAATTTCTAAAAATTGAAATGCATGACACAATAAGTACAAAATTAATGCTTGTATATTTGTACCACGCTTTTCCCCTTCCTTTTAGGTAATGTTTTAAATGRTACACTAGGTGTTGGATAACGAGACACTGATTCTCTACAAGCGTCTTCTAAGATTAACTAYGAACGGAAGTCGTCTTGAGCACATAACCAGTGTCTCCTAGAACACAGAGGAAAACAGGGAATTTACAAGAAAATATCCAGCCAAAACTCTACTCTTCATAAAACATCTAACAGCAGACCACTACTTCTGCTACCACACTACCACAAAAACACAAACATAAAAGCATCTTTTTCCAGAGTTTACAATATGGCAGATTCCAAAGAACCTCTGAATTCAAACAAGACTGAGGGGACAACGGTCAAAGCAACACTTACAGCCCAAGTTTTGGTCAGCCTGAAGATAGGAGCGCTTTGTAGTGCTGACACCACAGACATCAGAGAATGAAGATTATTCAGTTCCAGAAGCTTCTGAAAAAAGGGAATAATAGCTTTTATCACAGCAGGATTAATTAATCTCAGAGTTGCATTACTAAACTATTTTTTTAATCAATAAAATACAAAGTTTTCAACTATGACTGCAAACAGCAATACTGTCCAATGCTGYCATGTGCAAGATTCTTAAGACCACTTTAAAACTAGCAAATTTTACACGTATACCCATCAATACAATCGGCATTTCAGTTTCGAGAATACAAACTGTACTTTATTTCAATTTGTTACTTTCTAAGGTAACATGTTTGTTTAGGAACTGAAAATAGGAAAAACTATTTGATACATTGCTCTTGAAAATTCACGTGATTTTGGAAATGAAAGATTTAATCAAGCAAAAACATTACATAAAGATTCTGACAACCCTCTCAGAATTAACACAATTTTTAATTTTGTAATCTCTTTTACATGAAAAATTTACCTCACTTCAACATACTTKAAATTTACTCAGTGTTGACAATTACTCAAAATACCTGATCTCAGGCAGACCATACTTTGGAATAAAGGTGTCTTATGATGATAATGCTTACTACAACAAACATAAAAATATAAAATAGATGAAAATTGCTGTCATGTAGCTTCCTTGTAAAGCTTAAAAAGAGGCTGGATTCATCCTTGAGTGATCCATTTACTCACTGCTCAGAAGCATTTGAGGAAGATATGGAATTTATGGAGGGAAAAGAAGGAAGAGTAAAAAAGCAAAGAGAAGGAAAGAGGGCAGTGYTCCCACTTCTGCAGGGGAAAGCTAAAAACGCCCCAAACACCACAACTCTTAGAAACAAGAACAACCTAGGACCTCCAAGTTGAACATTCTCCTATTAACTGGACTATTTAGTTGTGCCAGTAAGTTACCCAGATAAATTTTCTTCTATAAGTACAAAGCTGCTAAGTAAACTGATTAGAAATATGCACAATAAAAAAATTGTTTTGTTTTACATGGAAATTTTTATTTTTATTACCTACACACACACACACACACACACACACACACACACACACAATTCCACACATATAAAATCAGCACTTGGGACTTTGACTCAAGTGCTGTGTCACTCAGGGTCATATAAAACAGAATGACCATAGGTTGTGAAAGAGATAAACATTGGTAATTTTTTTCCAGTTATGAGTAAAATGCAGTACTCAAACTCATTAAAATACCTGAGCTTTAACAGCAGCGCTTTATACTAGTAACTACATGTTGCAAGCAGGAAAACAAGTCTCACAATAGCTATTTTAGAAGCAAGAAATCAATTTCAAGAAATTAATTTTCATAGAAGTTTGAAAATAGTGGGAGAAAAAGAACAGTTTGCAACCACATTTGATATTGTCAGCACACAACTGGCCATCAACAACCCAAACCACTTTTAAACTTGGTAGGCAGAGGTCTAAGTCACACTGAACTGGGTAATTTCATCCAACCAAGTAGAAAAGAACAGTTCTCATGCCTTTATCTTATTCATGTAGCAAAAGGTAAGAGATAAGCTAGAACAGAACTTTACCCTCTGCAATCTGACAATGGTTCRTAGGAGTAGTACAGAAACAAACAAGAAAAAATTAAGGTTTTGAATGATAGTGTAAGAAATTTGCACTTACTTTAGCTATTTTCACAAAGTGGCTCAGTATTTCTGCCCTTATTTTTAAGGTCTGCGCTGTTAATATTTCTCGTACAACCCAAAAACTGACCTATAAAGCAAATGCATGTAACTTAACTTATTACCAAAACACAGACTTTATTAGATGACATATTTGCAAACTGTCACAAGGCTCCAGGAAGAAAACAGTGTAAGGAAAGGAAAGAGTTCTGATCCCATGAATTCTTGTCTGAATCGCTGCAATTACCCTGAAGCATCAGCACCGTAAGAGGCAGGGAAGTGAGCCAACATCAAGATAACCAAATAAGCAAGTGAAACACAGAACAAAAAAGGAACAACATTGCTGATGTTGCACCATAGCAAAACATATTATGAACTAGTAATAAGGAACAAATGGTCTAGAGAAACAACATGAAAATGTGGACAAAGCAATGGAAAATGGGCTGTCTTTGAAAAGTCAYTATACTCATTTGGAAAAATAGATTTTAATTCATGAGTAATTCCACTTAACTTTATACTCAAAGACAACCATCAAACAATATTTGTCCATGACAGTAATCAAATTATTTACCTGGTTAAACCTCCTAGTAAAGGCAACAATATTTGGAGCAAGGGTGTGTTTTTCTTTCTTATTCCATCCACAGCTGGCTAGTTCCTAGGAAACACATTTTAAAATTGCCTTAAAAAAACAGAAATGAGTTCTCCTTATCACTCGTTCTAAATGGCTCTTCTGTTTCTACAACCACAAGTCTCAGTTTCAATCAAAATGTTCAACTTTCCAAGTGTACACTACTAACTTCAGACATCTTGACACATGAAAAGGAAGAGTCAGCCAAAGAGAATTCTGCCTCTGAAAAGCATTTTGTAATTCTAATAAATGGAACACACTCTAGAGAATCTGCACATGCCTGTGTGAGCAGCGGGAAAAGCCCTTCCAGGTCCAAACTTACTTTGAATCTTCAGCACTTATGCCTTCTGCAGATAAAAATGCCAATTTGCATCTGTCAGGACACAGATTCTCCACATGGACAGCCTATGTCTGATCTGGTGATACTGGAAATCATATGTTTACGTGAAAATAATCTCAGACACTCTACTAGGGACAGCAAAATTTACCTTTGTCAGAAAAGCAGAAGGTCAGTAAGGTAAGGATATTAAGCAGTTGCCAGAGGGCTAGTAACAATGAAAAATCCTGTGTAAGGCAAAATAATTTTACTAACCTTAAAATGYAGACTGAATAGGAAGATTGATAAAAGTGAGTAATTCAAAATGTCCCTGCTGATTTTTTTATATTGCTAAAATATAATGTGTTCTAGAATTACACTTCACCTTTTTTTTTTTTTTCATGGAAGGATGCTGGCAGTTCCCTTAACCTGCACAGTCACAAGAAACTTTCCCATCAATTGTGCAAAACCCTGAAATTTGTGGAGATTACAATTTCAGGACTTGGAAAGTAATCTTAATAAAGTTATGTAGAAATGCAGAATGCAAGTATAATTATTTCTGCTGGAGAACAAAGATTAGTTAACTAGACTTCCACTTACTAAAGGCTGCAAAGTGACATGCAGATATGTTTTTTTAATAATAGCTGTTGAAAAGCAGGAAAAAGCCTCAGCAAGTGCCATGTTTAAAGGATGTTTGTGTGTTTGAGATGAGACTTAGCAATCAAAACTCTAAAATCTTACATATTTCCATCCATGCATAAAATCACGTTAAAAGACCAAAATTCAACCAGAAAACGTTAAACCTTCATAGTCTAGTAACTCATCTAATAACAAATACACAGACTATTTCTTGCTTTAAAACCTAGTCCTACAGTTGTCAGAATTTCAGGACAGAAACAGCTGTTTATTTCTGGCAACAAACTATATTGGTGATTCCAATAAAATGAAAATCAGAAAGAAAATTAACTAATAGTTCATGGTAACTGCTACTTATTCAAAGACCTAAATTCTAGCAGAAGCTGAAAACACATAAAGTTTTTTTTCCTGATCATTCCTCACTGTGTTAATCTATTTGCCAGAGTAGCACTTCAAGAAATTTCATTTCCAAAAGGCAAAAGGAAGCAATGACAAAGAAGAACAGCAAATCAATTCTTTTGGGGTTTTATTTGGCGATAAAATCCTATGGCAAAGGTTTCATAGCAACTAAAGTAAATGCAAAATAGGCTTTAAATATGAATATCTACAGTCTTGTGTTTTATTTTTTTGTTCGTTCATCTCCTCAGAGTATCACATTACTTTGCTTTTGGCAAAGTTAGTTAGAATTAAAAAAATCCTCTGGTTTGCTCTGATATTTGTTTAAACAAAACTTCCTGGTGAAAAAGTAACTATGTATCAATTTGTACTTACTGAAATGTTTTTGTTACTAGATTTTTCTATGGGCATTCCTAATTTCTTATTGCACTGYTCATTTGCCATTTTTTTTTCCCCGCAGGAAAGAAGTCTCCCCCAGCCACCTGGAGAACACACGTAATTTCAGAAGCATGAAAGTGTTTTCAGCTACAAAACTATCTTGATGTTCTTGGGGGGAAAAAGAAAAATTATCTGACAGGAAGGACAGACAACGGAGAGTACAGGAAGGAAATTAAAAATTTATCTTTCTGAAAATAGTAGTCCGCTAATCTCTCTGAACCACTGTAATAAACGATGACTTACTTTGTTAGTGACCAAATTAGATGGATAAAGCTTACACTAAAAACTTTCTAARCCTGACTGCCCCGTTGATACTGTCAGAAATTCAGTTCTGCTGACATTATGGGGGAGCAGGGGTCTGCCCTTTATATATTCACGATATTCCAGCCTTATATCCATTATTTCTTGTTGTCTTGTCCTAAATATATTTTTGTATATTATAATACCTGAAGCAGGAATCACATGATTCTTGCACCTTCGCAGTAAATAAATTTATTTTATCATATTTTTATGCAGATTTGTCATACTCTGATAACTACTTTTGTTCTCAATTTCTCAAGTTCCTATCACTGATTTTCAAGTGTCTATGTTAACTTTGATTGCATTTCCTCAACAGGCCTCGAGTTCACTTTGGTGTCTTTCTTAAAAGGTTAAAATCTCAAAAGACACTAATACACTAACTTTTAAGGGTTTGGGCTGATTTATTCCCAGCATTTATTATTCTGATTCTTACAAATGATCATACAATTAAAAAGCTCATCAAGCAGATAATGCAGCCTAAAATACAGATTATGGCCAGAGGTGTGAGTCAAACTCTGAAATCAGATACTAACTGAAAAACAGCAGCACAAGGGAGAATAGAGGGGTTTTTTTATGCTTGATAAACTTATCCTGAAGAAATGCTCAACTMAAAGTACAACAAGAAGACTTCCAGAAAACCACAATCATCTCCTTTGGCAAGAGACGACAAATCAAAGAAACTCATGCTGGATTACAGATTCAACAAGGAATATGCCTAGAAAAATATGAGTGCAGTGCAAGAAGGTGAGCATTTTTGAACAAAAAAGCATTATGTAAATCGGCACATTTCCTCAGGCACTGAATTCCAAAGATGTAAGCATTTGGTTTAAAAACACCTACCTCAGGCTGTATAGCTTTAAATACTGGCATGTCCATCAGGGTTATCTGGCTCTGCAATGAAGACAGAATTTTACATCATGAAATAGGAAGAGCAAACAATGACRTTTTTCCATCTGCCCTTCAGTAACTATAAACCACACACATATTGCTCACAGATAGAACTAAGCAGCTCTGCCTTGGCCGTGCCTGTCCAGGCTGACACCCC
>NW_026623824.1:250736-265652 GCF_030028575.1 Malurus melanocephalus | reverse complement strand
CTGTACCAGCACCGGTCCAAGGGGAAATAACTGTGCTTGAGAGTTTTGCTGTCATGCAGTAGTGCCTGACAATTATATGCCTTTCACATAGAGAGCAGCATACATTTTATGTTCACGGGGTGTAAAGACAATAAATTATTTTATGTTAATTAGTTGTGACTGGAATAAGCTTTAAACAGGTTATACAAAGGTTTTCAGTCCCACAGATGTATTTCAGTTTTTCGTTTCTCTGCAGGTTGGTGGGCTTTTTGTTTGTTTTGCTCATGGCTACAGGTGCAAATGGAATTGGAGAGAAAAAAACAGCTTACAGAAGTCTGGAATTGAGAGTTAAAAATACATTACAATAAATAAAGCTGTATGGCTGCATATATGTGTGGTTTTAAACTGCAGCATTAAATCAAGACCCCCCAATCAAGATGCTTCCATCTCAACCCAAGAGCAGTAGGAACAGAAAACTGCTGAGTTCTAACTTACAAGCAACTTTATCCTGACTTTATAATTCAAGATAGTCACAAACGTAGACTACACTCCATGTTCTGGACTGTCTTTGCAATTAATATTCCTATCCTGATGAAATCAAATTAAACTATTTTCACATGATTTTACAGTCCTGTCCAAACTGKGGCTCTATTAATTTCTGAATGCAGTCCTTGACCATAGGAAACTAGGAGCAAAAGCCTAGGGATTTTTTAATTGACTTGATGCAGATTTGCCATCCAAGTATTTTTATAATTTTACCTAACAGCAGCTCTCATCTGTGTATTCTGCATTAGAGTTAAAAAAGGCTCAAAATCTGTTCTAAAGTGACAACAAAGGAATAAGGAAGGCTTATCTACAAGATTTTTTTTTTGGTGAACAGGCACAAACAAGCTTCTATCAAATAACCAAACATCATTTTGATGCTCAGAATTATTAATGAAAACATTCAACTACGTACAGTAGCCCTCATCCTCACTCCTTCCAGTATACCAGCAAGTTAACATGCAAATTAAAAACAAGGAGCAAGGACAAGAATTGTATTGGATGTTTGTCGAAACTGCAATTCTGCTTTCAGTTTAACACTGAAAAATTGTAATCAAGGAAAGGCAATTGTTTCCTCGCAGCAACCTCTTCTCTGCGTTTGAAAAAAACTGTTGTTTCAGGAGAGAAGCTGAGTATTTGTCAATTAAAAAAAAAAAAAAGAATCAGACTGGGCTTAGTAGGCAAAGTTGTACTTGATGATCCTACAGATCTTTTCCAATGTTTAGGATTCTATGACTCTATAAGTAACATCTTTAAACCTATGTTAAGGTCTCACAAAAAACTTCTAAAAAGGCAAATGACTTTACACAGTAAATCAAATATGCTGTGTCAGGTCAGTACCAAATGACTGAATCCCAAGACAGGCTTCTTTTATTGAAGTTGATAAAATCAGAAATTTGTTTTCAAGAACACTGGATGTTTATTTGAAAGAAATTTTTTAAGAAAAAAGATTTAATGTATATTTTAGTACTCTGCAATCCCTGAATATTATACAAGCTTAAATGCAAAAATAACATTTCTACTTACAGCAAACTCCTCAGGCGTTACTTTCAACACATCAAATACAACTGCATCGTAGCTTTTATTGGCATAATCTGAACTTCTCCCTTCCAGAGAATCAGAGCTGCTACTATCCTACAAAGGAAAAATAGGAG
Organism: Malurus melanocephalus; assembly: GCF_030028575.1. Taxonomy (NCBI): domain Eukaryota; kingdom Metazoa; phylum Chordata; class Aves; order Passeriformes; family Maluridae; genus Malurus; species Malurus melanocephalus. The sequence goes on along the minus strand of NW_026623824.1, from coordinate 263,976 downwards.
GCTTATCTGCAGAATGATGAATTTCATCTCAAATTCAGTAAATAAATACGTATAAAAATACTAAGTAACTACACAAAAATGTATGAACTTCAAAGAGTTTCAGACACCAAATTATAAAATTTAGTTTTGCACTGTTCACCAACGTTTCCAACTTTCTTCTGCAAAAAMTACAGTGACATAAAATTTTAGCTCTATTACATTTTCAGCTCTAGCAAGCCATTTATAAAATCATGGACTAAATAAAAGAGCTGCCACACAAAAGGAAATGTGGTGGGATTTTGAAGATCCACATCCCGTAGGATTTTTAAAATTAAATACGCTATGTAATGAGTGGGTAGATCCAAGTCAAGCTGCTTTATCCATAACATCATAACAAAGGGAAAATTGAGACATTCTGACACTTAACCTGCAAACTACTGATCAACCAAGCCTGACATTTGTACTCGTCAAACCCGAGAAGAGAGTGAAGTGGAATTAGCACAGATACGCAGAAAGAGAAGCACTGCCTCAAGTATCTGAGGGTAGTGAAAAAAGAATAAGATTAATACAGTCTTGTTGGACTTCCWAAATACTTTTGACGTGGTTCCTCAATCCAAAGGCACTAAGGCCTAGTAACACAGAAACTGTCCTTGCAATGATAAATAATTCCTTACAAAGCAGTTGTTACAAGCACTGAAAACACATGAATCCAAAAAGCATTGTGTATAGAGTGATGTAAGATGAGTAAGTGATGCTTATTACATATTCAACAATCTGGAAAACCCTGTAGACTTGTTGAAAACTGTGGATCTTCATTTTATTTAATGTGGCAAAACAAAAAACCTGGCAATGAAAAACTAAAAAAGGTCTTCACAAGATTTGAGTAAGTCTGGAAAAGTGAAATATATAACAGACTATTAATACGTTCCTTTATAAACCCACGGTGCACCCAGTTTTGGAACACACATGCAGTATTAGTCTCCATCTTAAAGCTGAAAAGGAGTTCCTCCAATTCCACATCTAAAATGTGTGTTTTACACACAGCTTCACTGTGGCTGATTAGTAATACTTCATCATAATATCAGATGAAAGTAAAAACCAGMAAAATTCAGTCAGGCAGCTAATTCCCAAGCAGTGTTCCACTGGCTGTCATGGAACCACAAACAGGCTGTGCACAACAGCTCAACACAGAGCAGCGTAGTTTTTGGAAGTAGCACCAAAGAGCTGCCTGCTCTCCAAAGGATACAAACATTAAAATGAACAAAATCTTAAGAGCACTTTCTCACTAGAAGTCTAGTAAATACAAATAAAAAGAGGGAAAAAAARGAAAAAATGCAGCTGGATATTTCTGACAGTCTCCATTTTGATGGTAATTACATTGCTCTGAACTCACTAATAAAAAATGGCTGCTCTAAGAAACACAGTAACTAAACAAAATGAGTAATCATCATCATCAATAAAAAATGTGGCTGTGAACAGCAAGAACCATGGAGTGTCCTAAAATTACTCTCATACTATGTTARTTCTTTTTCTTACAAATGGTGTGGTATTTGACTAGCAGTGGAAGGGGCCTCTGTGAAAGCTGAAACAAGCCAACATTTCCATTTTGATACAGAAGCTAATTAAACCCAAGGAACTGTACCTCTGGAGTGGCAGAGGTGACCATCACATTGGCCATGAGGTCATTCCTTTTATACATACTCTCCACAAGATGCAGGAAGTTTCAGTTGCGTCCACACTGGTTGAAAACAGAAATTCCTGCAAAGCAAATTATTTGTGGAATAAATAAAATTTACAAAAAAAACCCCAAAAACCAGAACACACAGAGAAAATAACCAAGCAATACAAGAGATTTCATTTTTCTTTCTCAGAGCAAAGGACTTAGGAAACAAGATTATCTCAAGAGATAGATGCTGTCTTTTCTTTCCCAGGTACCAAATGTGAAGGGGTGTAACTGAATACTGATAAAGCCATGCCAAGTCCTTATTCTTACTTCCACTCAACTCAAGAATTGCAGGGGTAAAAAAAATGTATTTTTCATTTATGATGAATTAGGTTTTCTATGAAGTCCCTCCTAGGCAGTACACATCCAGAAGCTGTAGGCTTCCACAAACTGCTTACACAACTAGCAAGTGAGCTCAAGCTCTGCTGCTCTTTAACTGAGAAAACAAACAGCAGCTTGTGTCATTGCTTTCCACAGCACACATGGATGAGCCCATGGCAAGCACTGCCACTGCTTCCTGTACATGGACTCTTGCAGCAAAATCTGTAATTGCTCATATGTGCAACTAGGAATACTGCCACATGTCCCTCTGTGTCCTTGCATTCCCTCCCACAACACTGATCACACCAAGAGAAAAATTCTGTAAAAGCAGACAGCTAAGAATAAAAATAATCTCCTATTTTACTCTCTTTAGAAAGATGAGGTCTTCACTTCTCATTCGTACAAAGACAAACAATTCTCCCCAGTATCTCACATGAAACAAGTCAGTAATTTTGCTTCAAATAATGCCAAAATCTCTGCTAAACAAGGCAAGATTCAATTTCCTTTATCTTGTCTCCTGAGCACCAACAGACTGCAAAGTATTTCTAAGCTTGGAGTTGCTCTTCTTAACAGTCCTTACAATACTGAAGTGGAAAGTAATTTTGCATATGTAATTTCTTTAAAATGTGGCATTTACATTAAGGCCACAAAAATATTCTTGTGTCCTCCATCCTGGCCTTTCTGAACAGGCTCTCCAGTGAGTGGGGAATCAATAGTGCTGTGAAAGGGGAAGAGAAAAATCCCATATATGAACTTGTATCATGCCCAAGTTCAGTTCTACACCAACTYTTAATGCTCATGATATCAAAATGAGACATCTTTAAATACCTAAACCTAAAACTGCTAATATACTTTCACCTTTCAACATTCAGCAAATACATACATCTTGCAATGCTAGAAACTTTCATTCTAGACAGGATCAAAATAGATTCCCCCCTCCCACACTCACCCTCCCCACAAATGTTTAAAATACCACAAACATTAAAAATGCACCGCTTCTTCCTATGTGCAGAGAGTTCTTCAAGATTCACATCTATGAAAAAATACTTCTCTACACACCCACTTGTTTTGCTACCTTGATGGAAGTCATAGGGAGCAATTAACTTTTAAGTCAAGTCCACTTGGTGATTTGTCTTCCCACCTGCAGAAAGCATCACTGCACACAAACTAACACAGGAGCTAATACTAAGCATACAGTATGAAAAGGCTGTCAGACAACATAGAGAAAGATATTAAAAATAATACTCCCCTGTACTTCAGTATTTCACTCCAACAAGATTAAAAAGAAATTTTTGAAATTCTAAAAATTRTAAAAGGTCTGATATGTTTACAATAAAACATAAAAATTTATTAAAATGACATACAACTTACTTTCAGAGCTTTTGATTCTTAGAATTCCTTTCGAATTGCTCACGTTAGTCATTAAAATGATGCATTACACAAACAGCRCTAAAAATCCAAACTAAGAAAACACTTTATCTGCACAGAAGGTTCACAGGCACACTGCAGTAGACCTGCCTCACAGGCTGCTAAAAGCAAAATGGATAAATCAGGATGCAAACATACATACCACCAGAGGTTCTCAGTTCCTTTTTGCCAACTTGACAAACCCATTTAGATACGTAGCGCTCTCTGAAGGGAAGCTGAAGTTAGTGCAAAAACAACTGGAAAAAAAAACCCAAGAACACTACCATCAAAACCAAACACAAAAGTAAACCTTGTAACTGTTATTCTACCAGCATTTGTCAAGTTTTACCTATAGCTCAGAAGCAACATTCTCTGAAAGCAGAATGCAAATTTTACACTGCTGTTACTAATATGCATGTGAAACAGTTCAAGTGCCCGTAAGTTCAGTCTCAGTGTTAGTTAGCCAACTCACAAGAAAGTCACTGACATTCTTAAGCACAGATAACCACTTCTGGCCAAGAAAATCTCTGTGCCTTAATTTCTGAATGTTAGCAGAGCAATCTGAGGAAATTACTTCACACTGCTTTCAGCATATACAAAAATAATCGTGTCAGCAACCACTGACGATCACTGCTCTTACTGATTTTTTCACTGGAGGGAAGAATACTGAGCTAGACGTGCTTCTTATCAGCCCTAATTTGGCCATTCTGGACTCCACAAGTTAACTGGCTTAGTTGATTTCAAAAACCATTTACTTATTATTTTTATTAGTTGATTATGGCTTTCCTAATACCACTGGATCATGAACAGAGAGCTGCAACATGCCTTTAAGAAAACATTCTTCAGTATTCTACGAAAGGATAACTGATCTTAAGCTTAAATTAGCTGGACACCTGGTTCAGTGAAAACAACCGAAATGCACTCGGACTCTACCTGGGAGGGGGGAGGGTAAACTGGGTTAGAACCAATGGAAGCAACCAGTAGGGTTTGGGGACTCTGTTCCAGCTGGAAGAGAACAGTTCCTGTTGGAAGGGGCATACAGGAATCATCTAGACTCACTGCTTGATCACTTCAGGGATGACCAAAAGTTAAAGCATGTTATTAAGGGCATTGTTCAAAGGCTGTTGAACAATGGCAGGCAGAGAACACCATCTCTCTAGGAAGCCTATTCCAATATTTGACCACCCTCTCAACTGAAGAAATGCTTACTGATGTTCAGTCTGAATCTCCCCTGGTGCTTGCCCCTGGAGTCCAGGCAGAAGAGCTGAGCACCTCCCTCTCTACATCCCCTCTCAGAAAGCTGGAGAGAGCAACGAGGTTGCAGCTCAGCCTCCTTTTCTCCAAACTAGATAATCGCAAAGCCCTCAGCCGCTCCTCAAATGACATGCCTTCCAGAACTTGGTATCAGACATCAGAATGGGTAGCTGTCATGGATCAATACAAGGGAATGAAGAATACTTAAAAAATCTTAATCTTTACCTTCAGGAAGACCAAAAATATACTACTACACTCCACTGGAAATGCCCAGACTAAGGACGTGTTCACAGACCATGTAACAGTTCTGAAACTGTTTTTCACCACTGCACTCATTTTCCTTTTCTTCACTCCCAAACTATTCTTCCAGATGTTCACCACTATAACCTTTCTTTCCTTGATGAACCATGAACAAAGTCAGATGCTGTGGGCATAGAGTACAAATGAAAGTATGTTGTAGAGATAACTACTGGAAGAGGAAAAGGGTTCTATTATGAAAACAGAATGCAACAATAACAGGGTTATATTTCTGCCCCTGTGCTTGCAATCAGTCACTGATGTAAAACTCAAACTCATGTTAACTGAAATGACTCCATGCAAATGGAACAAAAATACAAAGAGGGAAAGCACTGCTGTATAATGTCAAAAGGAACAAAGTGAAAAGCATTTCTGGTTGACAATAGTAATTACAAAAGCAATACATGTTCTCAACAAAGAACAAACAGTAAGTAAAAAAAAACCCAAGCAAAGAAGCCAACACCATCTCGATCCATATCAAGGCAGCTGCAGTGCGCTCTCTCCAGCCAAAGTCCTCCTTCAAACATCATTATCCTTCAAGCAAGTCTGCAAACTTGAATAACTCAGAAGGCCAAGATATATGTGTAGGGAAGTTATACTTTAAGGGAATCGTCATGAAACACACAGTTATACAAAAAGAAACATATATCTGAAATATTACAGTAAAACACTATTATGACTCAAGTTCTCTAAACAACTGTCATACTTCTGTAATCTCTGGTTATCAAATGCAAGTGAAAATATGAAAGCACCKATAACTTTAGATACAGTTGCATACTTACAGTGGAATAAGGCAGCTGTGCACTCAACCCATTTTTCTGCACACCTCCATTAGTCCATTGTTGGGTGTAGCTCTGGCCTCTCAGCAGTTGTATCTCTTGTTTAAAAGCATAACACTCCTGAAAACAGGATTATGGTGACATTTAYTTTACAATTCAGTTCTCAAAATGGGCACTTCTACCTGAAACACACACTCAATGCATTTCATTCTTACCTCTCCCTCGAAATTTTCATTGTACGTTCCCCATTCTAGTTTCACTGGCATGGGATAAATTCCCAAACTGAAAAGAACTACATATACATCACAGAGGGAAGAGCAATGCACTACAAATTTCATACCTAAATATACTCCAAGTATGGGCCTGTAACTCTCCCTCACTCTGTCAGTCAACACAAGGTCCAAGCCAATAYAGGCTGTTGATTAGTTTTATGCACTTCTTTCAAGGTGCTTTATGAATGGTAAATGCTACTCATCCTCACAGCATTTYCTTCAAGGCTGAACTGAACAAAGTATAATGGACATAAACCCACATACAGTAATTCTTCTACCTCTGTATCTGCAAATAAAGCTAYAGCTCTTCCACCAAACATGATCAGCAACAAACTTGAGAAAAATACTGCTTAGGKAACGCATTTTTGGTAATATTAGGTATAGCACTTCCCTTTTCTCCTCTTTTGCAACTCTATACCAACTTTTATAAAGCCTAATGTTTAATGAAATTATGAATCAAAGGAGAAGAAAATAATCTCAAAGACAGCTTCTTTTATAGACTGACATGAAAATCCCATTAAAGCCCATGTTGCTTTGATAAAGCTAAAAATCACTGCAGAACAACAGGAGTTACAACTRTACCTCTACTACAGTCTCTATTTCCCTTCTGTTAGGGAACCTCCACCTTAAATAAGCCTATCCTCTAGATGTTAAATATATGCAATTACTACTGGCATCGAAGTAAGCTAATTTTTGCTGGAAAAGCAGTATTGTTTTCACACCCCCAAAATTCATCCAGTAGGGACTCCTTGAATGAACAAATGATCCTAGTTCATAGAAGAATCAAAATGACAAGTTAAAAATGGGTTAGCATCCACTTAAGTATTTCAGCCAAATTACAGACATGTAATGTCTGCTGTCTGCCGTGCATCATGCAGCATTTTAKTAAAGGGCAAACCTTGCAATTACAGCGCACCTCAACTTTAAGATGTCATCCCTTTACTAAAATAAGGCAAATAAACAGAAAAAAATTAAAATAACTTGGGTGTAAAAGTGTTTTGTGATATTTTTCTTCACACTGGTGCTACACTATTCAGGACAGGCAACATATAGAAAATGAAAAAGTAAGTGTATGCACTTCTGCCCTTTACAGTGTCTTCCTGTCCTTCTCAGACACGAAGARTATTCTACTAGGCACAGCATGAATGGTCAACAGGAGAAAAATTATCTGACTATAAAAACATCTCCTGGACATAAAAGGCATAGATTACAACATCCATAGATAAGGTTTCTGAAGAAAGGAATATCTGTCTGTATTTATGTATATGCTGACACCAGCACACATTTCATTTTTTTCAATAATTAGTAAGACAAGAGTACGTATGTTCCATTTCATTGGGTTCAGAACAAAGCACAGAGTAAAGGCAAGATGGACTTCTATAACCAAGAATTTCAACATCCAGTCCTCCATCCACTACATGCCAAAGCCCCAGACTGACATAAGCCTTCATCACGCAGAAGCTAGACCAAAAGCCATCTAAAGTGATCTGAAAACAGATCGCAGTCAAAGCTATAAACAAAACCCGCACATTATCATTCACACGATATGCAAATAGTTTTCAAATTTATTCCTAAAGAGCAGAGGAGGCCGTGGTCAGCCCCAGGTGGTTTCCACCTGCTCCCCCGCACCCCAAATCCGCACCGAGACTGCTCCCGCTGTCCGCCCGGACCGGCAGCAGCACCGCCTCCCCTCCCCGCACCGGACCAGACCGGGCCGGGCCGGGCCAGCCCCGCAGCCCTTGGAGCAGCACCGCCTCCCCTCACCGGACCAGACCGGGCCGGGCCGGGCCAGCCCCGCAGCCCTTGGAGCAGCATCGCCCGGCGCCGGGCCCAGGACTCTTTATGAACAGAGAGAGGCCGCGGAGCGGGGAGCGCCGCCCGGCCCCGCAGAACCCAGCGCTGCCCCTCTCCCGCGCCCCGGCCGCGCTTCGGGCTCGCCAGGGCGAGGGGCACCGGCAGATGCCGCTTCCCGCAAGCGCTGCCCTCGCACGGTGCGCGCCCGCCCGGGCCCGTGGCCGCAGAGCTCCGCCCGCAGCGCACGCCCGAGGCGAGAACGGCGGAAGGCGGAGGGACGAGGGGCTGCGACGGCCGGCCCCACCTGTTCAGCCGGGGCTCGTCCGCGTCTCACCTGTTCGGGGCCGGATCCCCCCAGCAACGCCCACGGAGCCTCTCGGGGAGAGGGAGGCGCCCTCAGCGCCGGCGAGGACGCGGCCCAGCCCGGCCGGGCCCAGGGGCGGGGTYGGGGCGCAGGGCCTGACGCGCGCTCCGCCAACCGCCTCCCGCGCGGGAGCGCGCGCCACTGCCCGCGGGGGCGCGCGAGCGCAGGTGCTGCTGTGCCGTCCTTGGCCGCGCCCGCCCCGAGCGCGCCCCCTGGCGGTGTCAGCGCGCCCCCTGGCGGTGTCTGCGCGCCCCCTGGCGGTGTCAGCGCGCCCCCTGGCGGTGTCAGCGCGCCCCCTGGCGGTGTCAGCGCGGCTCTTGCGCGGCTCCTGCGCGGGGTGAGGGCTCGGGTGCCTCGCAGGCGGGCGAGCTCGGGGGGTCCGGACAGAGCTTCCAGACAGCCCGAGCATCCCGCAGAGCAGCGCACCCGCGCTCCCTCCCGTGCGAGGCCGGGCCCCGAGTGAGGCTTTGGCCGCAGCCGGGCACAAGTCAGTGCCAAGTGCCCGGGCCACGGGCTGGGCTGCACCTCTCACGTAAAGTACTGTGAAATGGTGTTCGCTGCTGATGGGGGTCTCATGTAGCAGGAACAACCTCTGACATCTTGGGTAGAATCCCTGCTCTGCTAATAATGGAATCATCCAGTACTCGCTCCTTATGAAGGTATCATAATGAAAACAGGAAGCCTCTTTTTTTTTTTTTTTTCCTTTTGTTCCTATTTTAGCCTTCTGCTATGCACAGCACCTTAAATGACCCCTACATGACATATTTTAAAAAATCAGTCAGCACCCTCTGGTGGAAAAGAATGCATAGACAAGTAATGTTACTTTAGACAATGTCATTAGCAATACAATCCCCAAAATTTTAATGAAATGTTTCTGTCTGCCGTTCAACTGAATTTTGACAATATTCAATTTAATATTTTCCTAAACCCATGCAAAATACAATTGTGCCATGCTATTTCATATAGTTCAGGAAATGTAACATCCATGGGATGCTTAATTTTCTCTGCATGATTATTGCTGGAAGAGTATTAATTCCATGTGTAGTGTTCACTGGCTATTCTAGCTTCCCCTTAACCTGTGTTCAAGAAGTTGGCATTATAAAAAGTTAAGCCATGGGGCATGTGTCTGCATGTACGCAACGATCAGGTGAACAGAACCGATTCTTTTTAACCTAATCAAATTTATTTCCTTAGCCTTCTTAAGAAAACTTCTTCACAATTCTTTGTCTTCTATTTCCTGCTTTGCTGAAAGTGCTATTTCATAGCACTTTTTAAACAAATATCCAATCTCTGTTTTTCCCTTAATGCTGAATTCAGATATGCCGAGAGATGTTTGGGTATTTCAGAATGTTCATAGAACCAAAATTGTTGGGGTTGCAAGAGACTTAAAAGCTCATCTCATTCCACTTCCCTGCCATGGGCACAGACACCTTCCACTGTCCCAGGCTGCTCCCAGCCCCGATGTCCAGCCTGGCCTTGGRCACTGATCCAGGGATCCAGGGGCAGCTGCAGCTGCTCAGGGCCTCCCCACCCTCCCAGGGAACAATTCTTTCCCAATATCCCATCTGTCCCTCCCTCTGGCACTGGGGAAGCCATTCCCTGTGTCCTGTTACTCCAGGYCCTCGTCCCATGTCCCTCCCCAGCTCTCCTGGAGCCCCTTGAGGCACTGGAAGGGTCTCCAAGGTCTCCCCAGAACTCCTCCAGGTGAAGGTGTCCCCAGCTTTTTCTGGCTGKCTGTCTGCACAGCAGAGATGGTCCAATCACCCTGGGTGAAGTGCTCCAGGTGGGGGTCTCATGGGAGTTACTTTAGTTTATAAAGTGCTAAAGGAATGAAGTACTTTTGTTGAAGATCTTCGCTGAAATAACCTGAAGTACTTTCCGTTTCATTAGGCACAAATTGTAAACAAGCAAGTAAGTTGAAGTTTAACCACACGTACTGTACTATGACACTGTAATTATTGCCACGGATTGCAACTTTAAACAAATATGACCTACCCAATGTCAACTGGTGCATCCTTAGGTRCAACTAGATAAATGCTAGAAAAATGCTAGAAAACAGGCTGAGTTATAGTAAAACTGGATAAATTAAGTGCAAAGGATATCAGAATTATTCTAATAGTTAGAGGCATTTTAAAAATCTTATTGTATGACACCTGTGTCAGCACCCAATACACAGGCTGTGTGCTGCAAACACATCCAGGATGTTTACAGGGCAGGTGTTAAGGGCCATGTCATCTCACACTCTTCCAAACTCACACGTCTGCTGCTGTTACTGGTCTCTGAGTGGAAATTTATAAATGAAGGAAAAGCAGCAATATTTTCTGTGGGACCTGCCGAGCAGGGTGGCTCTAAGTTAACTTCATAAGCTCCACGGACATAAGCTTGCTGCATCTTATTTCTGACCCTGCTAGCTGCCTGACCAGGGTAAGCAATTCTCCCAAGGAAACCAAAGCAAGACAAGTGTGGAATACAAGCAGCATGCCATGTTCTCTCTGCTCTCCAGGTAAAGGCAACAGTACATTTACTCCTCTCCCAATAGTCAGGTCTTGTTTACCCCATTCTGCCTTACTCTAAGTTTCAGACTGTATAAAGGGATTTGAAGGGAGGTTTTGCCARAACAGGTACTCTGACACCATCCATAAGGGACTCAGGGACTAACCCCCTRAATTCCAGTCCCTCCAAATCCCATGCTCAGTCAGGATAACCATGGCCTACAGCTGCACTGGGGTTGCTCCTGTAAATTCAAGGTTGCAGGCGAGGAGGAGCATCAGCCCTACTGATTCATGGGGCAGAACATAAAATGTAAATGCTTCTGTGGGAATGAAGCAGGGTGTCCCTTCCAACAGACCTGCCTTGGAGCGGAATGAATGGATTACCATCACCTAGCCGGGATTTTGTTTCGCTTTGGAAGCTCAATGAGGTTTTAGAGCACAAAACTCAAATAATCATCTGTTCAGAACTAAACAATGCTGGCAAAACAAAGATACTTCAAGAGTACTTGTGCCTGAAGACTTTTGATGTCTAGTTGGTACATGAGTATTAAAATGATTCTTGTGACACTTCAGGAACGGCATCTAAAATGCAAGGCCCTTAGTAATTAAAATATCTAAATGCAGACACTGACACGGCAGATTTGCTCTAGAAGCATTTTAATTTACAAACAGCAATTCCAATTGACTTTATACAATAAAAAAAGCAATTTACAAGCAAGAAACAAATTCATCAGAACAAAATAAAGCAGCACAGAAATATTCATGTCACAAATCTAAAAACAAAGTGAATACAAGAGTAAAATATCATTTGAATAAATATTTTAAAGTTCATGCTATAAAATAATCCTTAATGGCAAGTTACTAATTGTTACAGCATCAGCTTAGCTAGCTTCATTTACTTCATGTGGCAATGAAGTGCAGAGGTGTGAGGTTCCTGGTTTATATTGCAAGATAATGACACCAAGTCAAGTCATTCAAACTGTTCAATTATTTATCTTGAAAAACAACCATACAAATAAAAGTTATTTAAAAATACAATTTTTCAGTCAGAAACAAACACTGTTAAATTCGTGCAAGAGCTCTACCTCTAAGCAGATCTACAAGCAGAGGCTCTGGGTCTGAGTCCAAAGGCTGAATCCTGTGGCAAGGGGAGAGTTCTGCATCTGCCAAGGCAGGAGTGAGCTACAGACCAAGAATCAAACCTGCTCAGTCAGTGACACGTGGCGTCACATCCCCTGAAGAAATACAGGAACACATGTCCCAGGCTTACTTATTTGTTTAGCTTCTTTTTTTTTTTTTAAATGTAAACTTGCGTAACTTAATGCTGCCACAGGGGATGTGCAAGTAGTATTAAATCTACAATATTAAATACAACTATTCTGGCACTTGATAAAATATATGTAAAATTCACAAAWATTATAAAGTTTGAACATTTTGAATGACTTTACTAAACTTCCAATTCGATCACTGAGTATTATGAAATTTACAATTCATGAAATAAAGAGATTCATATAAAGAATTTACATAATTCCCCAAATACTTTCAAATATAAAATTTAATAAATAACCCTGACCAGTCAAAAAGCACCATTCAAGGGTAAAATTCCCTTGGAAAATAGATTAGGTGTTGCATATTTGAGTCCCTTTCAATGGTTTCATGTGAAACCAGTTTAGAAAAATGACAATAAAAGAATCACAGTAAACTAATACAAAAATTCAAATAATATATATATATTTAAAGGTAAAGCTTATTCAATATTTTCCCAGCCCTTGATTTTACTCCTGTTGTTCTTCCCATAATTCAGCCTAAACATAGTAAGAGGCCTCATTGTTTTCTCTAAAAGTAAACCAAAGGCTTCAGCATAAAACATTAATTTATGCTGGGAAGACTGCATCAAAACTCTCAATTTAGGCCTACAGTCTACCCTGCTGACAGTGAATTGACAGTATCCTTTATGCTACAAGAAGATTTCACACTCAGAAAGCAGACCCAATCTTGAGGCCTTAATGACCAAACCGAACTTTTAATGTACTGTATTTACAAAGCTATTTCTTAAATGTATTTACAAGTTTAGAAGAAATAATATGGAATATAACTGATAAAAACCCCTAAAATAATAGTTTAAAACCACAAACATTAGCAAAGGTATAAAATCCTTTATTTTCACAGTTTGTAAGAATAGACTAAGCATCTACAGGAAAGGACACTGTCACTGCTTTCACATTTGTCTAGAATTAAAAAGGTAGATTAAGAAGAGACTCAATTATGAACCAGCCTGTATAATTTCATGATTTATTTTGCTGTCAAATATTCTTCACCTGTTTTATTGACTTCTGCATTTATTGTAAATGAAATGTGTACCAGCTCGGTGCTGAGAATTGCACAGACATGAGACACTTGACAGTGYTCCCATCATTTGCCCAAGGAACGGCCCCGTTGGGCTGGGCCATGAACTCATCAGGCTGAGCCTGGCTCTGTGCCAAGGCTGGTCCTGGCAGCCCAGCAGGTGACAAGGCACAGTGGAGGGGCTGCTGCCAGGGTGATGGGGCTGCATGGAC
>NW_026623824.1:227542-250140 GCF_030028575.1 Malurus melanocephalus | reverse complement strand
GATCATTCCTGCCCCGTTAACAGTCTGTTACAACCTTCTGAACCTGAACCTGGACAATCAATGCCATGTTGGTTTCTCCTTTGCTTTTGTCAGAGACAATTTTGGATAAGTCACTCTTTGGTAAACTCAAACMATTTTAATACATTTACAAATACAAAGAATTAGATTTAAATAATGTTAAGATTGTGACACAGAGAAATTCAAGAAATATAAAATTGGTACCCATATCCTGCTATCTTCAAATCATCCTTCCAGCGAAAAAGTCACACCAAAGGCACCACAGCACAGGTTCAAGATAAAGGGTTAAAAATAACTATACATTTCTTGGATTTTGCGTGTCTCAAACTTAATTTACCAAAACACACTTTTTGTGTTTAATTACCTAAAACRAATACGTAAGGAAAAGAAACAGTATCAAAAACGCCAACATGTTTTTAGATGGGTAAACATACAGACTACCTGCCCTAGACACAGACTATCCCTTCCCTTAATGGAAACAAAAGTTCTATTTTTGCTTCAATGAGAAAAACATCTCCCCACTCCCTGCCTCTTTAYTTAGGCAGTTTTAGGACCAAGAGGCAAACTATGTAGTCAATTTAACTGAAACTGCTCCAATGGACCAGGTGCGGGTTATACAGTAAATTTATGTTTGAGAGATTAATTCTTATTGCAGATRTCACAATATTAAGAACCAGAGTATTTAATAAAACTACTGCACAAATATGGCCCAGCTTCACAGAGGCCACAAAGTTTTACAAGATAGCAAATCTATCTTTTTTCTTTCCRGTAATTTGGAAAGAAGCTTCTATTTTTTAATTTTTTGGAGTTAAACAGCACATTCACAATGTATTTTCAGTATCAGCTAAACAAACATACGACCCAATAATATGAAATCTGTATTTTAAAGTATGTGATTAATTTAATGATTAATTCTGTTCATCAGGCAGAATTCAGGTAGAATGTTAAACAATATTGTGTTTGCCAGTCCATGCTCTTAAGGTTTCTTAAGCCATTGATGTCTTGTGGAATGGGGTTTTTTAGTTTGTTTTGGTTGGTTTGTGTAGGATGGGGGGGGGGCTTTTGTTTATCTATTGTTGGGGATWTTTTTCTTAACCATTATGATCATATTTCACATTTTATATATTATACTGACCTAAATTATGAAGTTAGCACCATATTAAAAACACATATTTGGTGGAACAAAAATATTTAGAGTATTTTTAAAGTTGTTGGTAGCTCCTTAAAGGAGAAAAAAAACACTGAAAAAAAACAGAGAAGCCATAGCAACTCTGTAATACTCACACATGAAATAACATATTGCTCAAAATTCCCGGAGAGTATTTGTTTTTCTATACAAAAAAAGTACAAATTCCAAGTGCTGGCATATCACTTGGAGATTTAAGTAGGAAGTCAATGTGCACCTGAAAACAGCTCTCTGTGAAGAGACCTATTAAAATACTGTTTGGAAATACTGTGGTTTAAACTCCATTTCTCTCATGTTTTAACTAACCATGAAGAGTGATGAAGTTAAGTTTAATTACCTGGTATGGTTCTACAGTACGAAATGAAGGTAGATTCTGAGGCCAGTAAAAACACATCTTAGACCACAATGCTACTTTTAGGTTTGCTAATATTTTTTTTCTCTTTTTTTTTCTTTTTTAACATATATATATATGTGTATATCTATATATATATAGATATATCTATCTCTATATATATAAAAAGGTCAGCACCACAGGTTGTCCAGCTTGCACCCTAGACAACCAACAAAATCCTTCAACAATTTAACCATAGTTTAATAGATTTATGGCATTTGGTTCACTTACGTTATAAAGCAAAGCTGTTAAAACAAGTTAATTCACTTTGCTTACTTTTGCACACCAAGTAATAGTTTAATAAAATGAAAACCAAACAACATTCGTTTAAAACCAAAACCATCCTCCCAAAGTCTGAAGTTCTAAACCCTAAGCAGAGAGGAGTCCTAGCAGTTGAAAGAGTGGCATACGCTATCAGCCTTGACATACTTTTACATTCACCTCAACCTGAATAGAGAAAGTGAAAGCATTTTATATATATAAAGCATATTTATATATATAAACAGACTCACTACCAAAACCAGTTAGCAAGAGTGAACGGATTTCATTGTGACACGAGAGGAATCAAAGCTGTGATATTCTCTCTCCCCACTGCTGTGTAACTCATTACCAGCAACAGGATTTAAGAAATAAAATRAAGGAAATTACAGCTTCTTTGAGCATTCAGCAGATCTGCCAATCTTACTCTAATATCTTTCTCCACTGTCATTTGTGTCTTGCCAGATCAATCAGCAGGGACACTTCAGTGGACTCTTCTTATCCTTTCCCCAGTACACTGTCTTTATATTCTGAGCATCTTCACATAAAAAAGCAAACCCCAAACAACTCAGCTTCCTTGGAAAACTAAGAATACTTATGTAGTCTTCTCCAGAAACCATTCCTAACTAATTTCCAGAAGATCACAAAAATTAAAAGGCTGTTACACTTGTACTGAAGATTATTAATAGAATAAAATACTTTAAAAATACATTAGTAATGTGCTTGTCCGTGTTGCAGTTAGATGTAATACTTTAATCAGATGTGTTAGACATTACATGAATTTCCATACTAGAATCCATGGCTTCAGAAGCTGAAGCATCATTATCTACTTTCTGTTCCACAAACGCTTCTGTTCTGTCTGGAGACTCAACCCTGCTCCTCACTTCTGTGACCCCGGGGTGATTTTTTCGCAAGTGCTGGTTTAGTGTACCCTGGAAAGGAAAACATTTTCCACAGATCTCACAGCGAAAGGGTTTGTCATCTGTGTGACCACGAATATGATACTCAAGTTGGTCCTTACGGGTATATTTCTTTCCACAAAACTTGCACACAAACGGAGTTATTCCCATGTGCAATCGCATGTGTCGATCAAGGCTCCCTTTCTGGTTGAAAGATTTCCCACAGTAAATACAAATTAGCCTCTCATTGTATGGATACCAATGACCTCTTGCATTTCTTTCCCGTGGACTATTTTCATATCCTGGATTACTCACCATGGACTCATTGTCAGCCCCTTGCACCAAGCCCTGGACATCACTATGCAAGTGGCCTGTAGGTACTCGTTTTTGGCGTGCACGACCCCCTCTGAAACAGCTCAGCATTGACCTTGAAGGACTTGTATTACTCAGGCTTCCCAAGGTTTCTGACACACCCGCAGCCTGTGATGAGGCATGGGTAAATGAATAAACATGCTGTAAGACAGACCCATAAGAACCAACATTTACTGCCACCACCTGCTCTCCATCCACCATTTCAGTGTGATATCCATCATCACCAAGAGAAGAGCTATCAGAGCAGCTTGGCCTGTCAGACTTTTCCATTTTAACTTTCACCTCTGCAATCTGACTTTCCCTTACTACCAGGTCTCCTTGCTCATGATCACCTTCAATCTGAATCTCATATTCAGAGATACTGCCGCTGCTTCCTCGGTCTGAATGCCCTTCTTCTTGGAGGCGACTACGAAGGGTTTTGCCTGGAGTAGTTTCCATCCGAAGATCGCTGCCTGCTGTGGACTGTCGCACCTGAGAGCAATAGGGAGGAGATATCTCAATAGGGTTGGCAAAGTAGCTGCTGTCTTTAACGCCATTGCGATTCTCTGAATTTTCTTCGGCACCAACAGTGACAGAATCAACATCACCAACACTGATCTTTGAATGAATACTCTCCAGTATCTGCGTGCACTTGTCAATGACGCACTGCATCTGTAGGAAGCTAGCTGCAGTCAGAAAACTGACAACGTCCTTCAGCTGCAAGGACATCCTTCCAGTGTAACAAAAAGAAAGCAACTGTTCAAAAACATTGGGGTTTTTAATAACTGATATAGATAGGCCACTCATGGTGCTTAATGCTGAATGGTCACGAAAATACGGAGAACTGGCAGCTAAGACAGCTTTATGGGCGCGGAACGGCTGACCCTGGATGTGCACGATTATGTCACAGAGTTTCCCTTGCAAACGGAGTTCGTTTAACTGGCTCAGAACAGTGTTGCTGTACTCGGGCACATCAAACTGAATGAAACTGCTGCTGTCCATTTCTACAGATGTAAAGAGTAATCTGAAAGAAAAATTAGAAGATTTACAACAGAGAATGAATACAGAGTTTTGCATTTCAAAAATAAATGCTAGCAAATGTAAAGTTAAATCACCACATTGATTGGTTAAAGGTGTGTTACAACAAAACATTTAGCATAAATACTTAATAAAAAGGCAGAATCTTAATCTATGCATTTTTTGCATTTCTATAATTTTAATATCCCTCCGCAACATTCACAACGCAGTTGCTCAGAATACATCACAGTCTCCCTGAGACAGTCTGTCCTCAAACAAACTTCGCATTTTCATTCCTGGGCAAGAAGTGCAGAACAATACTTCCACCCCTGCATAAGCACATCAATTTTATAGCCATAGGCAAAGTAAACACTTCAGAACCCTGAGTAGGTGTTTAAGCCAGATATTACAATTCTGCTTCCAGGGAACTGCATAGTTAAATTGCCCAAGAATGATTGTTGGAAGGTACTTTATATAAAGTTTGAAAAATCTCCGAAGGAAAAATCACAGGCAGGTGTGTATGTGTGCAGATTTGAAAGAAAAGTGTTGCAGCCATCCATGGACCTTCATTTTTTTAAAAAAAATTCTTCAGTGATTTAAATCTTTTTTTAAACAAACCATGATGTGAACTTTGTAGCTCATCTGACACAGCAGTGATTTCCTAGTTAGAATAACTTGACATTTAAATTCTAACCTAACTTAAAAGCCATGGGTACTCAAACACCAGGAAAGGACATTCAACGAGCCTTTAAAGAAATGTTTGGAGCTCCAAACAAAAGCTAAAAAAAAGCACTTTTCAGATTCCTACCGTAAAAAGCACACACACACACTTTCACCCTGAGAGTGTCTATCTGCAGCATTACCTTATATTTCCAAAACTGGGCACTTATCAAGTGCTCATGAACCGTCAGACTTTCATTGCTATTTTGGTTCTTATTAATACAGAAGTCTAAAGACGTAATATTTCCACCATACCTGCCTTTCCAATTGAACAAACAGATCTCAACATCATCCATTGACTTCGGATGCAGGAAGCATGCCCAATGTATCACAATATACTAGTGGATATTTTTTCTATTATGTTACCTGCTGTAATGGGACATATGAACAATTTAATTCAAATTATGAAAATTCAGGCACTCTAAAAAGAAAATCAACAGACATAAATAGGATAAAATGACTAAAAGGAAAAACTGGAGCTCTATCAGCTGATCCTCACTTAAAACATTCACAACCTTCACTTCCTTTCAGCAGACACAGGAAAGCTAGCTTCCTGACTGGACATTATGTCTGATTTAGGAAACTAGCAAAAACTCTCACAGAACATTCAAAATCAAATTGTCAGACTTTCTAAGCGTGTTCTTTAAGTTACCAGTTACCATTAAAATGGGCAAACTGGACTTCATTTGAGTTTTATAGCTAAGATGCAAAAGCAAGGTTAAAGACATTTTATAGGCTCTTATATCTGAGGTGGGAAATAACGAATGCAAGATGGTTACCAGAAATGATATGACTGCAGTAATCCATTCAGAGATGGCTTTGGTAGGACAGTTCTTTTATTCAACACACAAAGCTACACAACGATTCAGAGCTGTGAGCTGCTGTAAGTCAAAAACCAAACAGTACAACACACGAGGTATCCCAGCAGTGGGGTAGTTACAYGGCAAGATGAACCCTGCTTTTCCGAGCATCCCTGCCTGCTGTGCAGAGAACCACTATCCCATGGGCAAGACAGGAGTTCCAGCAGATGGATACATGTTTATGCTACAAATGAGTGTTTTAAGATGCTTACAAGAATCAGCAGGGAGGAGGGGATGCACCATCACAATCTGCCACCTTCACCCATGCCTGACAGGGCTGCAGGCTTCTTAGAAACCTTTAATTTGTGGGGCTTATTAGCTATGCACATCAGCAATTCCTGATTAACTTTCTCTTTGCTAAATGGTGTAAGAGCTTTTGTTGACTTGAAGTGACATGAATGAACAAGTTACCTGGGTCAGGGACTGTGTACAAACCAAAAGACCAGTCCCCAGCAGCAATAATTTGGCATTCCAGTCTAGGATGCACAGAAAGTTTGTCATATTTACAGAGTGGCCTTCCTCCTCCTAGGGCTCTTACTCAGCAAAATGGAGAATAACTTACTCCTGGAGAAAATATTAAAAGGTACTCTAAAGCACAAATTAACTTTGGACACATCCACTATATGCTCTGAATAAAAAAATTATCCCTGCATTTAACCAGTCATAATGAAACTTATACACATAATTCTTTAAAGAATTAGCACAGGTGAAGAAGAAAAGATAAAGCTTGGTCAGAAGTCCCATTCAGCACCTTCCATGGTATCTGGGAACCTGTGTTATTTAGACTCAGTATAGTCATACAAAACAATAGCTCCAAATTATGGCAGTTTTATTTGCAATATACAAACTCAAACATTGGAGGGTAGTCAATACAATTTTAGTTGGATTTGATCCTTTTGGGTCCCTTCCAACTCACAATATTCTGTGCTTCTGTAAACTCACAGAAACCTTAGGTACACTCATTGTTAAAAAGTAATGCATTTCGTCTTCTTTAGCTTTCACCCATGCCTGTGAGTCAGTGTAAAGTTAGGGTAAAGTCATGTAAAATTTCAGTCGGGGCACCTGTCTATGAATAGGTCCTCTCTTAACCTTTCCTCAAAAGTAGATCAAAATGCTTAAGGTTTTCAAGGGTATTATGTATCCAAGAAACTGGCTGAAGGCATAGGCCAAAACTGGAAACCAGGTTCTCGAAGTCCTAGCAAGGCTCTGTGTTGAGCCTCCCACCTATTTCTGTAAGAGAGGTGATCTAGTCATGCTCAAAAGAATCATATCAATTCTCTTTGCATCTGCATTGCATTTATTCTTTGGGGTTTCATACAGCAAATGCTGTAACCCACAAAATGGCTTTACTAGTACAGGATCACTGCCCTATGTCTTCAAACGAAAGTATTCATTGAAGTAACCTGTGAACATCAGAGTGATAGGCATTTAACATTTCTTGTTAGATTTAAAAAGAAACTTCCTTTCAAAATAATGTTCTATGAAAACCCTTATTTAATTAAAAAAACCAACAAAACAAGAATAGATGCTGACAAACCACATTAAGTATTTAATTTTACTGACATCATACAGTAACAGCGGAGAAGCATCGTATAACTATTACACGACGCTGTGTGTCTGCCAACATAGTATTAGTTTCCTCTTCTAAGTCTGCACCTGTTAAATTTCCTTCACTCACTGAAGTATGATTCACCATTCCCACAGCCAGATGAATGACAGTCATTTTAACTCACACAAAGGTGTGAGAAAAGATCCCCTGCATTTTCTTCAATTAGCTCAGCAACAAGTAATCCCTGGGAAAAAATCACATTACAAACCATTACTGTTGTAGCACCTCTGAAAACAGAAATACATAGAAAAGCTAGGATGGTCATAGTGAAAATTAAGACAAAAGCAAAACAAAACACTTCATGAYACCAAAACGCCTCTAGCAGAAAACAAATGACAGGACAAGAGGAAATAACCTCAACCTGCGCCAAGGAAGATTCAGGTTAGAAATCAGGAAGACTTTCTTCACTGAAAAAGTTGTTAAGCATTGGAAGGGGCTGCCCAGGGAGGCGGTGGAGTCCCCATCCTTGAAGGTGTTAAAGARATTTSGATGTGGCACTCAGTGCTCTGGAACGGGTGACGAGGTAGTGATCAGTTAAAGACTGGACTCAACTGGACTCTTGGAGGTTTTTTCCAACTTAAAGTGATTCTGTGATACTCCTTCCACACATTACTGCTCAGAATACACAGAAAAGGCAAAAAATTAATCAGGTATTTATGTAAATTAGTACACTCCTCGCTGGCATCTTGTAGGAGGTAGTATCTACACCACCTGGGCCAGAACTCAAAGACATCACTGCAAAAATGTATCATCATTCAAGAAAATCTTATCCTAGGAATGTAACCTTATCAGCTGTGATCATGGAAGTTTTTGTGAAAAAATCATCATTCTTACTCCTTTCAAACTGCATTTGCATTAGTCTTCAGATTTACAGCAGTCTCTACTAATTAACAGTAGCTGTATCAAAATATGACATCAAGTATGTCACAGGCTAGAGAGGTCTCTAAGACACTCTTGAAATAATCTGTGAAAATAGGGAATAGACTGATCACATAATATTTTACCAGCTTATACCTCTCATAACAGTAAAGTATTAATTATCCTTTAAAAGTCAACATTCTGTGCCCTTGGATGGCCTTCAACAACATACCACACAGCCCTGCTGCTGAACCGAAATTCCAACCCCAAAGCAGGGTAAGCCATGCCACTGCCAAAAACCAAGAGTTTAATTCTGCAGCATTTAAAAATCCCCAAAAAAGGGTAAAAAACTCACATAATCTCCCAACAACTAAGATAATTTTTAAGTACGACAAACTTACAATACAAGCAGCACTATGCAAATATGCAGAAATGGTTTTTGCATTAATTTTTCACTTCATCCAAAGTGTCCATTGGAATCAAAGAAAATACAGGCAGTTTGCCCAAATGACATGTAGGAAAGCACACAACAAAAGGTGCATGTGGCACATGATACATTGGAAAATAGCCTTGAAAGTCAGTCTGCTTCATTTCTGGTTTAGATTACAATACAGAATCTGTTAGAGAGGTGAAAACAACATAACAATTTAAAATTTCATTACTTTATCTCATAAAAATGCAGTAAATGCCCAGTTTCCTCAGAGTTAATACAGGTTGAAATGTAGTTACTGGAAAACTAAGCTCTTGCACTCATGCCTTGGCAGGTATCAAAACACTCCAGTGCAAATCATCATTCCTTCTCTGCAGCCAAACAGGCCACGCTCTACCCAAAGTATTGACCACCTGCAATGAAAGATCCAGCAAAGCTCCTGCATGGCAGGTGCATATTCTGGCAGTGCTGTGGGACACAACCTCACTAACTGCTTGGGAGCACAACACTAACCCCTGACACTCAGTCCAATAAAGCTTCACTAACTCAGACTTTTGTCTAACAAAAATTAAAAATTATTTATTTTTATCTTACCTAGATTCACAACATGACAAACAGAAAATCACTACAAAGAGTGGATGATTTTAGCATCAAAATAAAATGAATTTATTTAGAGGTATATACATATAGGCACATGCATATATACACATATGCCAAGACCAGTAATGCTACAAACTTATTCTCAGTGGTTAGCGTGGTGCAGCAGAGAAACTGTTGAAATGGCATATTTAGCATTTTATAGAAAAAAAAAGGAGCCTCTTATTTGAGCAAATAGCTAAAGAAAGCAGATATGAAACTGAAGTCCAAAGGCCACCTTTATCCTTTATTCTCTTAACTATCTTCCTCACAAGTGCTTGCCTGTGTGGAAGTGATTGAAAGAGCAAAATGAAACAACTATCAACGCATAATAAGTTTCACCTAACAATAAGGAACCTTAACAGAAATAATCTCTAAATCTTGACTCTACAAATTACTACAAAAGTAGTTTCAGGTACGTAGTTATTTCTGAATGCAAAAACAAAAAAAAAAAGTTACTAGGAGGCAAACTGGAGATAAGCCAAAATCAAAAGGCGCCTGTGTGTCTTTGATTCCAGTATCAATAGAAGTATTGTACCATATAAAYGAAACGAAGGGGCATGTTGATGATACATACACTTCAAATAAGCAAGATCTTACAAGTAATGATCAAAAACTTTTACTTTGTGCACACATTTCACAATATCCCCATTAAGTAATGCTAAACAGCCACGTTTTCTGAATATTTGACAACTTTGAAATATCACCATCATTATAAAAATACTCCAGCTTGTACTTTGAGACTCAGGATATACATACAGCCAGAACTTTCACAAGAGGGAAGAGGGCTCTTGAACCTTCGGCTATTACAATACTATTTACAACCAAGGTAATAATTCATCAGTATTGTGCACTTTAATCCACCCATTTTTAATTTTTTAAAAAACAGTAGTCACTCTTCATCAAATTGTTAACTTCTTGGCTCTGATGTTTAAGCAATGAAGTGACTATGTTCTCTATATATCAGCAACATCTTTTGTAGTAGATTTACAATAGCTGCGAAGAGTAGATTTTCATTATATTTTCCCGGCTCATTACTTGGGACAAATGAAACTCTTTGGAGCTGTCTCTGGATAGGCAATGAAGCACAGGCGCATCCTGATCCAGATGTTGAGGATTCAGTAACGTGTAACAACTGCAGTGCAGCTAATCCTACATCACTTTGTTTTCCCTGGAAAACCAGGCTCACCTGTATTAATGTTTCTGAGACTATTCTGGTTTGTTCTAAATTAACTCTCAACTCTGATCTACTCTACACCAAATCCAATTCTGCTTGCCGTGCACAACTGCAGGGATTTTAAAAGACCCTCGTATTACAGAGATTAGGGTTTCACTAGAACTTCCACCTTCTCTGACGGAACAGCAGCCACAGAGTCCCCCAACTCCCGGCAATGAACAAGCCCCGAATGGGGCCAGGTTCGCTCCGCCCCAGTCCGCCGTGTCGGGAATTGTACGCCTCGCTCGGGTTAAGAGCAGAGCCCTCCCCGCCCGCCAGCACGGCCCCGGAGCCGCGGGCTCGGGTTACGCGACAGCTCCSGGCGAGGCACGGCCGGGCCAGGGCGGACAGGACGGAGCCGCTGCTGCCGCTCCGGGCAGCCCAGCCGAGGCACGGGCCGCGGTCACCGCCCCGCGGGGCCCCTCAGGCGCCGGGTCCCGGTCCCGAGCACGGCCCGTCCCACCCGGCAGCGCCCGGCGCCGCTCACCTGCGGCTGTCGGGGGCTCTCACATGGCGGATCCCGGCCAGCCCGGCCCGCTCCCGCTTCCCGCCCGCTCCCGCAGCCACTCGCACCCGGAACTGATTCCGCCGCCGCCGTTCCGCTTCCTGCTGACGCCCCGGCAGCGGGCGGTGCCCCGGGCCGGCCCCGAACCCGCCCCGCTCGGGCGCGGAGCCCCGGCGCTCCCCGGGCCGGCCCCGAACCCGCCCCGCTCGGGCGCGGAGCCCCGGCGCTCCCCGGGCCGGCCCCGAACCCGCCCCGCTCGGGCGCGGAGCCCCGGCGCTCCCCGGGCCGGGCTCCAGCGGGGCAGGGCGGCGGATGGGAGCGCTGGCTGGAGCCGCTGCGTGCGCGGGCTGAGCTCTCCCCAGAACTCTCCTGGTGCCCAGCTCCACAAGAGAACGCSCACTCGGAGCCGTACTCCGTTCTCGCAGATGAAGTGAGGGAGGACATCCCCCACTCCAGGCGTGAATTACCACCTTTCTTGAGCAAAGAATTTAAATGTTTACCTGTGTTACACTGGCTTTGCAAATCACAAAAATCGCTTCAGCAACTGCACAGAATTCTTTTTTAAAATTATCTTGCATATGCCTTTAGGTCAGGTAGTGCAACAATTCCGTTTACGAACCAGACATTTCATGTACTACTTGATCAAGAAGCAACTGGTAGCAGTAGGTCCTCCTTGGATACCCACCTAGTCTAACTGGACACCTCATTCTGTCTTCTGGAGACAAGTCTTTCTGTCTCTATAAAACATGGAACAAGGCTCTTCATACATTAGACACTGAATGCTGCTGCACAGACGAAGTAGCAGCCTGGGAAGTATCCTGGCCAGGGCACAAATAACGCTTAAAGAACACACGAAGAGTTTGYATTCGTTTACTCAGATAAAAGAAACCCAAACAACTAACTCTGAACAGGAAGAAAACTTAGGGCTTATTCTTATGTGTTCAGTAAATGTAACCAAAATAGAAAATTTTCCGTACCATATTCCATTTGAATTTACTGAAGACTGAGTGTGTTACACAAATACTGACTTCTCAAGCTATTAGCTGAATATGCTTTCAATGAGCTCAATTTTTTGCTTAGGTAGCAAGCAGCAGCTGGGATGGATCCACAAGGACTGAGCAGATGGAGGCTGGACAAAGTCAAGTGGTTCAGTATCAGCACCGAAATTTAGTCAGGGAGAGAAGGAATCCTCACAGGAACATCCTTTTAATATTTTTTGCAGGATGCAATTTCTTTCATACTTAAGAGTCTGTTATCTGTACCTACTTCATATGTACCAAGAGGCCTCTGGGACATTCAGTTGCTCCACCTATTAAGTGAATATTCTGGAATTTTCCTGTCAGCMTGTACATTATGTATTGTAACTTCTGAGATTACCATTCTGCAAAAAACATTTAAAACAAAACCTGTTTGATAAATTTGAATTAGTATGGAAGCCAATTACCTAATGCAGCAAAGAAATGTGTCCAGTATCACAAATTCATAAAACTTACTGTGTCAAAAATCAAGTTTTAGTTTAGTGTTTTCTTAGATAGACTGGCATATTCTCATTATTTCAAAAAGACACATTACTAGATACTCTTTTTCTTTATATATTTAATAAAGTTATATATCAACAACTTTTGGATTTGTACTTTTTGAGCACTTAGTTTGGCAAAGTGAAATATTAAATACTAGTACTAGACATGCATTCCTTTCATTCAAGCTTAAGAAAACATTTACGAAGTTAACAGATAACATTTATTAAAACATGTTATACAAAAAAAGGGGCATGGGACTCTTCTATAAGAAGAAAATATTGAACAGTAACATTAAATTAAAACCATGCTGTACAATTAGAACAGCAATATTTATAGACAAAACTATCCAACCTCTGCAATACAGGCATAACATCTCACAAAATATCAAGATATGCAAATTTACTATTATAAATGACTTGTTTAGAATAAAAACTTATAGCTCATTAAGGAAGATTCACTTGAATTGCATAAACAGTTACATTTCTGAAAGAAATACGGAATCCCATGAATAACAAAAAAAGGAGCAGCTATCAACACAAACAGGCTTCAAGCAAAAATCCGAACTTGCAATTTAATCACATAAAAAATATACCATTTTCTTTTCCAGCATCTTTCCCATGGGCACTGACTGTTTACACCTATTAGGTAAAGAAGCCAAGCTATCCAATGAAGCATTTAAAAGACAAAAAAAACAACKTTCCATTGTTGCTTTGAGAAAGGTCCTAATTATGTTACAGCAAAACACTCAATATACTGCTGTAGGCTCTCGTAATTCAGACAGGTCACCTTGTTGGCACCCAGGCAGAAGTACTGAGATTACAAACCTGATGTGCCTCCATTCTTTCAGGCTCAATAATACTGGAATGCTCCATACATCAGCCTTTGATCACCTGCCTTGCTTATGATACAGGATGGTTCCTCAGCCTCAGACACACTTCAGATGAAAAAAGCTGTGACCAAAAACTGTACTGACAATACCTTCGAGGGTCTACCTACTCACCCATMAACAAGTAAAGTTTAAAAAATGAAGAAACAAAAAAGAACTCCACAAACCAACATTGATGTGAAATAAGTGTGTGTGTGAAATAGGAACCTTCTTCTTCAAAAAGGGTCTGATAACCTAAGCAGATTTTAACCCTGCTAAGAGTTGAATTTTTCAGAATGACAGTTACACAGACTTCATGGCAATTAACATCTTAGTTACAAAATGGAATGAAAAGGAACTTAAGCTGCAGTATCATTAGGTCTTCTTACCACTGCTAGGATAATGAATGGCTTCAAAGCAGCAGGAAAGTCTGAAAGCCACCTGGGTATACAATATTGCTGGCTTTCAGGAGACACACACTTTACTACAGCCAACAACCACATCATCAAAGGTAATGAAGCACAAGGAAAGATTAACAAAATTCATCATTCATGTCCTGGTTTTACTCAGTCCAGTTTTTGGCAGTGGGGGGATAGGACCAAGAAACCACTAAGATGGCTCCTTTGACAAACTTCTAGAAGCTTTCTTCGTCTCCAGCAAACGGAGCCCTGCCCCCTGTGTTTTAGAGCCAATCCATTGTGGCTCTGAGGGTGATGGACAGGCTGCTCATCAGGCCTGGGCCAATTGCACAGGTTGGTTACACCTCTGTGACGACCTATGGTCTTGTACTTGAGAAGAATTCAAAACAAGATAAGAGTGTGTCCGCCATGTAGTTTTTAGGTTGTTAGTATTTAGTTTTAGTATCATGCACCGGGGGAGGACAGAGCAGGAGAGTGAGGAGATGTAAGAAAAAAAATGGAGACCCAAGATCACAGGAGAAGATGGGATGGGTTGCTGTGGTGCTCAAATATGGAGGAAGCAAGCTGTTCTCGAAAGGACTATTTCTTCAGTGGGAGACCTGTATAGAAAAGAGAGCGACCTTGCTCTGAGAAAAAAATCTGGCCTTTTGAGGACTGGACTGATCAAAAGCCAAAAAGGGGGAAGAGGCTTGCCCCCCCCCCACCCCCATGTCGGAAGTGAGTTGAACTCAGAAGAAGCTGTGTTCTGCCAGATTTGTGATAGTGGCTTTATGCCGCTGAAATAACACAGTCGGCCTTGGAGAACTGTCTTTCCTTTCTCCCACAAGGTAAAGAAAAGAATCCCATGCCATCAGCAGTAATATTGAAAGGGACTGTTTCTTGGGAAAAGACTTTCCACAGCTAGGAGCTGTAAGAACGCTTCTCCTATGATGCTGACGATAACCATAATGAGTAGTTTGATCTATGTTAGACTTTCATTCCTGCCCCCCTTTGTATGTGGGAARRCATGGGGGTTTGGAGAGGGACGACATGAGAAAGAGAGAGGTCCCTGGAAAGAAAAACACATGTCTTACAATGTCTGCTTTTTTTCCTCTCCTTGTAAATTTTTCCCTATCTTTGTTCCCCTCCCYGGTGCAGTAGTATTCTTAGTAGTTTTTAGTAATAAATCTATTTTGCAACTTAAGTTATTCAGCCTGACTAACCATTTTCTGGAGCATATACATATCTTTGTCTCAATTACGTTATGTTATCTGAAAGCCATAAATTTTCGTGTTAATTGGGCTTTTGCTCTCCCTTCTTCCTCTCCGGKGGGGGGGAGGGAACGTYGTTGGGTGCTTTTGGCCCAGTTCAAGCCCCGACAATATGCAATCATTATATATATATCTATATGGATTGCTTCCCTCCTCCCCACAAACAAATGATTTTTTGTACCTTGAACAAGACCACTCCACTGGCAAAGATTAGAAGCTTGACAGAAGCTGCGCGTCTGTGYATCTTGGCTTGCTACGTTCACCTACACTGGCCACCACTGGCAGGGAGTGCAGGAGTGACGCGTGGCCAGAGCTTTTGAGCTGCCCTGTGCTAGTCAAAACAAGTTCAGCCTGCAGAAAAAAATGGAGGTGAACAATCTACTGCAAGCCAAAATCTCAACCAGAGGTGCATATAATGCTTCTGCTTACACATACTTAAGGAAGAGAGGCAGCTGCTAGCAAGAGCTGCAGGGAGACACATGGAGAAGATAGTCCTGGGTACATGTGGAGAAACTGAAGAGCCGTTCTTGGGGAAACACCTGAAGAAGTCACTGAGAACACGTAGAGACATACTTACAGAAGGACACATTCTCTACTTGAGGAGATTCACTTCTAAGAGGACTTTGGCCTACAGCTAAGCCCTGCCAGAGCAGGTACACCTCTAAAAATGACTGAGTTGCACAGGAGAACCAAGCTGGAACAGACACATCCCTGAAGGGACTGTGGCCTGGTGCCACCGTGAATAGTGACACTGACCAGCCCAGAGGACACCCACTAAGAAATGAAAGCATCAGACAAGAAAGTGTGCATATGAGCCCAACCTCCTGTGTGAACTGTCATCTTACTAAAGGAAATGGAAAGAGCTGGATGCAACTCTTGGTGAAAGCAAGGGAAACTGATACTACAAAGGCAGGGAGGTGTTGGACTTAAGCTGAGCCTGAGGAAGATGGTTTAAGTAATTTTTCATCTTTGCCCCCACTACCTGAAATGCTGATTAGAAGTTTGACAAAGGGCAGTAAACTGAATTCAAGAGAAACACCACAAGACAACTGTTTCACCTGTGACATGCAAAAGAAAGAATTCTAGACATGTATCTCAAGCTGCCCTTAAATCATCAGTCCTCTCAACCTAATCTCATGACAATCAGATCAGTATTTTCCTGCAATCAATTGGTTTCATGTAAATGAACAGCAGAAAGCTAAAAGCTATAAAATCAGTGGAGCAACATTTGTTGACTTTCAAGACAATGCCATAATACGGGGTAAAACAGCAATAGGCAAATACTAAAATGTTACTATTCATGCTAAGTCATTAAAAAAAGGACATGGTTCTAGAATTTGATCTACTGAACCTGTTATAAAACCTTTAAAGTGTCTCTCGCAGTACATTTGATTTTAAAGCTTTGTTTCAAAGTAATCTAACTGCAAATAGAAGTAATGTTAAACCTTGAAATATCCCATATAAAAGTCATTCCAAGCTGGTAAAAGAAACAGTTTTGCTGGCAGCTCTGTAGGATGGTCTGGGTTCAGCTGGGTTTTTTTGACCATAGTTTTCAGACCAGTGTTTCTGTCCAGCCTTTTTTATGGTTAAACAGGAAGAGGCACCCTTAACTTTTTTTATGTAAAACTAAAGTGACAATTGGAAGGGGTCTGAGAACTAATGTAATATACAATATCGTTCTTGAAATGAGTCATCCTGGATGTGTTCTAGGCGAGGCTGGATGGGGCTCTGAGCAACCTGGCCTGGTTGAAGATGTCCATGCCCATGGCAGGGGGAGTGGAAGCAGATAAACTTTGAAATCTCCTTCCAACCCAAACCATTCTATGATCCTAATACCTTCCTTTAAATGTGATGATGGTACTTGCAGAAATGACACCATGTATGTGGTAAGAACTTGGAGAATGGAAAAATAGGGCCACCAAGTGCAAAAACCCTTTCCTCTACCACCATGTAAACAGGCAAGCATGTAGTATTTTTTAGTATTAAAAAAAGACAGTGTTAGCAGTGTGCAAACAAACCATACAGTGAATATAATTTCTAAGGTTAAAAAACATACCTATAAAGTTGAATGGTTTGGTTTTTTGTTGATGATTTTTTTTGTTCTTGTTTAAATACAAAGTGCTTCTATACATTAAGCAGTTTACAGTGTTAGTGAGCAAAATCCCTGTTTCAGTACCTTGATCATGAAGGTTAGACATGGCCACCATGGTATCTGTAGAGTTCAACTAAGTGCTAAGAAAAGGAACTCTGTGGTGCTGACCATTCAGGCCCATTGCCAGCAATGGGTTCACTCTACTTGGGAACATTTGTTTTAACAAAATTCCATATGAAAAAAATATTTGAAGCATTAGAAGATTAGTAATTAAGAGCCTCTTTAAAAAGAAAAAGTTTGTAAGTAGAATGCGGGTAAAGAAATTACAGTAATTACAGCTCACTGAGTACAAAACACTCAGCTGGCAGCAGACATTCATTTTCAGGATACAGCTCAGTTGTATCTTAAGACAATTTGTAACTGGGAGTTCAAAAAAGACTCTGGAGTGTAATAATCTTTGTGTGGTTTTGCTTTGCCATACAGGGTCATCTATTTCAGTACACTATCCTGCATACAGGAGTGCCTAATACAAAAACTGGGGCCAGACAGGCTTAGGCCTTTAATGCTGGTTAACTTTTTCCCCATGTGAACAGCATTGTACTTGGATATCACCTCTTTCTATTGTATTCTATGCATGTTTTAAAGGCTCTTTCCTTTTAATATTTCAGTAAGAAACTGAGAAACTTTTGCTTTTGCTTGCTAGGAAGCAATTGCTGTCGCATTGGACTACATTAAGTTTCAACCCCAAAACCCTGTTGTCACCTTTACAACTGATGCCTTTACTCTACCTGCAGAGCTGGCAGCATCTCAGAACTATACACACTCCTCCATCTATCTCCATGAATGAGAGCCCCACACATAGATCCTCATCCTAAAAAAAAAAGTGTCATTTTGCCAGCAAAAATCCCAATCTCAGACGTAAGCATGGTACCATTAAAAGATCCGAATCACATACTTCCTACTTCTTTCCACAAGCAACTTCATTTGAGGAAGTAAACAACTCTGCTTGTGATTACCAGTCACAGTAGTTCAGTACCAAGAATCTCTATTATAGTTCTTACTATTCAAAGAATTGAAAGTATAAATACCTATCAATGACTACATAATATTCCTAAAACAGGTTTCTAGAACTAGGAAGAAGTTCTCAAAGTTTTTGTACCAATAACAAGTCAGTTCATTATTCCAGAGTTTGGTACTTGCTACTGTAGTAAGCCACAAGAATTTGAACAGAAATCTACAGTTTAAGTATTTGATTATTTTGACTAAGCTCCAAATGTTACAGCTCACTTTTTGTTGTTTTTTTTTTTTTCAAATAAGACATACTTATTACACACACTTCTAAAAGCTCTCATGATGTAGTAATTAAAATCTAATGAAGTTGAGTTGAATAGCATTAGACCCTAAAGGAGCAAGAATAAAGTATACTTAATACATATTGAAGTTTATATAGTGATATAGCGATAAAAGTGTGTTACAGACTCTAAACAGAAATCAGCATTACAGACTCTAAATAGAAATCAGCACAAAATTAGAATTTGTTTTACTGTAGATTAAAAAACCAGAAAAGGGATAAAGGAAAGCCAAACCACCTTTACCACTGCCTTTCATTAAGCACTACAACAGAGGCTACTGAATGATGCACACTACCTAATGATGCATGTAAAGTATGTTGGCAGTCTTCAGCTTGAGCTGGAATTCTAATTTTTCTTTCTTTAAAATGTGAATTATATAACCCAATTTGGTCATCTTAGTTTTCTTTTCCAGTAGCAGTAGTACTACCTGAATTCCTGGTTCATCTAAGTATTTTCAGGATTTTTGTCAATTTAGTGCTGAGTTTTACTGTGAATTTAGATGACCTAGAAATACAAGACAGCTTCTAAATACTGCTGTGATTACTATGAACGTCAGATCTCATTTTGCAGGCACCTTTCAGATTAACCACACGCACTTCACACACTGAACACCTGAAGTAATAATGTGGAAAGCAAAATAAGCTTGATCTGTTTATAGCAGTCGACTCATTAAAACTTGTTTTTTTGAGAATGTACAATAGCAAGTACCAGACATTATTTGCATAATTAGTTTATTTTTCTCACTTAACTAAACAAATATAAGCACTAATGTCTTAGTTCATCTCAGTAGTACTCTGCTCAGCTTTAGAAGCCTGATAGGACTTGGTACAAGAGGTCACATGCCGATGAAAGCTGTCCCGCCACATAAATCTTTTCCCACAAATGTTACACTCATACGGTTTTATGCCTGTATGAATTTTCATATGGCCTACAAGATGGTGTTTCATTTTGAATTTCTTACCACAGACACCACAGCCATAAGGTCGAAGACCAAGGTGCATACTCATATGCCGATCTCTCTGACTTTTGTGTGTAAAGCTTTTTCCACACTGACAAGGATAGAGCTTATCGGCATGGGAAAACCCAGTGAGAGAGGTTTCTTCTTTAATTCCGGCAGCCATATCAATGCTTTCACCATAGCCTGCTGCCATCATAAGATCCTGTCTGTGAGCACTTAAATTTCCATCTGCCCTTTCACCAGAAAATTCTTCCATAGACGAGCCATAGAAGTCAACTTGTTCATCATAATTACTTTCATCTGCATGTTCATCAAATTCTGCTTCCATCTTTTTGTCACCTATGTGAAAATCTTCAACACCTGAAGACTGGATCGAGTGATCAGCCTGCATGGCATTCATTGATTCAGAAACTTGGTGTTCATCATAAGGATTATCAACGCCTTCACAGTCTTGTTCAAACCTTTCTGGTTTCACATGGATCCACCGCTTGTGAGACATGATGCTGGGTTTGCTGTACATTGGTCTGGCATACTGGTACTCTGCACTATCACTAGTTCCTTCTTCTCCATCCTGACTGGTCATTCCAGTGCTAAGTCTATCATGTTCTGTTGAAGAGTTGCTGGGAAGGTACTCATGTTCTGTCAGCTGACACGACAGTTCATCTTTAGAGCTCTCTTCTTCATTTTCACCATCCCTTAGTTCCTGCACTTTGTGGAATTCTGTCTGTCCTCCAGAGCCAAGTTCAAAGGTTTCAACAAGGCCATTATAGCTACTACTGCTTGGGGACTGATGGTCACTGCCATGATTCATCTTCTGACACAGAACTGTTGGGTTCCCCTCAAGCACTTCAGTGCACTTATCCACTACATGCCACATCTGCAGGAAGCTTGCTGCTGTCAGGTAACTAACAATTTCTGGTGCAGGCATTACCAGCCGGCCTGTATAGGTAGACAGAAGAATGTTTTCAAATACTCTGGGATTCATCACATCAGGCAGGACTATTCGCCTGCTGTTTTTCAGGAGAACCTGATCACAGAAGTAAGGTGAACTAGCTGCTAGAACAGCTTTATGGGCTCTGAAGAGATGGCCCTGAACCACAATGGACACATCACATAATTGCCCTTGCTGGCGCTGTTGGTTTAACTTCTGCAAAATGGTGCTAGAAAAATCTGGAAATTCCACTCGAAAGGAGCTTGATCCAGACTCCATTTCATTACAAATTTAATGTTTTGCTGTAAGGAAAAAAAAAATTAAAAATTCTGCTTAGTCAAGTATTGACCTTTCCATTTCCTTCTACGCTTTTTTCTTTAACAGATTCACATGGAACTCAACATGTTTTCTGGAATCTTTTGCCACTGCTGTATTTCTCTCACGCCACCTCATTTCTCTCTTCTGAAAGCCATACTAAGGCTATAAATTGCTATGCCAGCATATTTTGTTGTGTTTCTTGTCTCCAAGAGGACTCATCAACGACAGCAGGAGCTACAAAYACCAAGTTACCCAGTTGGGATAGACTAAGCGTTTCAAATGTGCATTTAGGATAATGAAAACTGTTATTTAGTGAAATTATACAGTAGAGTTCTAACTCCCAGGATGTCCCAGAGTTTGTACCAGCATATGAAAGATTCTGTATTTCAAATGCCAGCAAAATAATCTCATTGATCCTCCAATAAACACTGATTTTACTCATGAAATATTTAACTTTGAAGAGTTTTCAAAAGCAACTGTATCAACTCAAGAATGACATTGGAAGCACAGGCAGAACCCCACTAAGAATGAAGCTTATGACCCCTCTCATGCATTTCCCTATTGTTTTATTAACTCGAAGCTGGAACTGCAACAGCATGTACAGTTTTAATTCCAAGCTTATTGAGATATTATTACAACATTCCTTTTAGGAAAATCATACAGAATTTAAAATATCAATCAAGAAATTGATACGTCTGAGGCACAGAATTTTTCCTGCCTGTATCCGGTGTATTTGTAACATTAACAATTACATGCCAGAACTTCAGATAAGAACCCCCAGATTTTCACATCTGTATTCCCACATCAGATGTCTTAGTACAAAGTTAACAGCCCTTTAAGTAATAAAACAACTTTATAAAATGCACACTTGAAATTGTAAATTGAATTTTAGATAAATTTGCACATTATTGTAATTAGAAATTAGAGAAATGTAAGTGCAACTATGAAAGACCGACATTAGCTGCTCAAATAAGTTAAACTTGTACAATTTTTCAATTTGATCATGAGTAAACTGAATGCAATGGGATTCTTGAAGAGCCATGGAGCAGCAAATGGATTCCTTTGTCAAGTTCCATGAAGTTATCACCCACATAATTGCAGAAGATCAACTTTAAATTTACTATCTTTGGCACTCCTCAGGTTTTTTCTCTCAAAGCACCAACTCTCTTCAGAAAGGAATTAGCTACCAATACTTAGCCAATGAGCAATGCAATATTGCACCTGCCAGTTTAACTGTTAATTTTTTTACCATTTTACTTAAAGCAATTTGACATCATTAAAGTATTTCAAGTTACCTTATACTTTGTGTACATTATGTCTATTTTTTATACAGATGCAGTTCCTTACCTTCCTTCAGCATATTCTCAGATTTAAGACTTTATTTTTCAGTATGTGCCTGCAAAAAAAAATAAGCCTTTAGAAGATGCTCAACTGAAATTCAAAGACAGCCACCTATAGAATTTATATACAATTATTGGTAATTTAAACTGTCATTTTTCAGCAACGACTCAGCATGTCACTACAAAAACATTTCCAAGCGATAGCAGACTTTTATGGATTTTAAGTTCTCATGAAGACAAAATGTAAGTAAAGTATTTTCAATTAGCAAAGCCATACAAGTTAAGAAAAGTGGTTTTCCAAAGGGGTTTCACTTCTTCTTTCAACGATGTTTGGCTCTGTACTTCCTATACTCCACACTCATAAAGAACAAAGTCCTTCTATTTCAGTTTATTTAAAAGAAAATAGTATCTATGCTGGAGTATTGAGTAGAACATATAAGGCACAATTTAAACTGCTTTAAAATAACATTACTTTAGTAAGTGCTAAGAGGGAGTTACTTCCCCGCTCCACGCGCAGGCCGACAGACACTGATGTCTCCCCGTCCCAAAGCGATGCGGCAGCGGGAGCCGGGGAGAGGCACCGGAGAGACCCCAGCGCT
>NW_026623824.1:209842-225436 GCF_030028575.1 Malurus melanocephalus | reverse complement strand
CTGTCCCCTCAGCTCTGTCCCCTCAGCGCTGTCCCCTCAGCGCTGTCCCCTCAGCACTGTCCCCTCAGGGTGTCCCCTCAGCACTGTCCCCTCAGCGGTGTGTGAGCTCCGCGCGCTGAGCTGGGCTCAGGAGCGCTAAAACCCTGCCTAGGTGTGACAGTACTCCACGGCAGCTAAAGGAATTCGCTCATACACAAGCCATCTCCGCYTTAGTGAGTGCTATATCTGAACAGAATTTGGTCTTTTGTCTGTATTTTCAAGTCTGGTACTGCACATTCATATATTAAGTACATATCCTTCCTCCAATAATAGCAAACCTAAGAAAAACTTTAATACAAAAATGAGAAAAGAGAAACACACTATTTAATACAACACAATTATGCAGTTGTCTCCTCTAGGCTTTTTCAGAGTACGTGAACAAATAAAGCATGACATAAGAATGATAAGCAGTAGGGCAAGGAAGTTTTGAGAGATGAAACAGCACACAGCTAACTGAAGCATATGTTTTGGCCTGTGTGGAGAACAATGTGATCCCACAGTTAACAGTGCAAAGTGTTGCAAAAAGTGCTCTGGCAGCCCTTATTGCACATTCAGGAGACAAGAGGAGTAGGGGTTGAATTGCTGCAGGTGCAGACTTTAACTACCAAACTACTCAGAAGGGCAAACTGGTACTTGTGGATTCTCTGTAGATACATAGAAAAGTTTCCTTCTCCAGGAAGCTTGAGGTTCAGTACCACAGACCCTGCTCAGATAAACCTCTTGCTGATTTTCAGTGCTGGAGAACTTGTCCCAGAGACGGAGAGGGAGGATATTTTTTCTTTAATCAGCTTCATCATATTTTAAATTTTTTTTTTTCTTTAAGTGAGAAGAAAAAATGGATACATCTGTAATTATGTAGGGTAAGTCATTCGTATGTTGTCAGTTTTGGTTTTACATTTGTACAAAATTTTATATTTCAGCAGACAGACACTGCCATAAAATGCATTGTAGCACTATTGCTCAGAAATACAGCAAGCCATTGATCTTCCCATTAAATTATCGAAGAATTAAAAGACCACTGAGCATTGATGGAAGTTTAGGAAATGATTATGTATGTATCAAATATTTATTGTTTGCTCATAAAAAAGGGAATGCCACAATGGTAAGACAGATACACTTTACAATGTAACAAAAAAAAGTAAAATTTTATAGCACTAATCAAGAACAGGAAAATATTCAGTGCCACAACACCTTTAAATTTTAAACAGACACACATTGCAAAATTCCTTGAGCAAAGCTTAAATAATACATTATAAAAATATAAAATTCATTCTACTTCTCCCGAAAAAGGGAAGGCCATGGGCTGAGAAGACCATTCTGTGTTGAAAATACACTCCAACACTGATGCGTGCAGAAACAAACCCACCAAACAAAACCCCATTTAGGATCCAGCTATAGACTTGTCTTTATTGTACTTATAAAATATACATAACCTTTTATTGAATTGCCTGCTGTCAAAATCTGCAAGAATTTTATTGCTTTTTACTGTCCTGGAGAGGAATAAAGCAGCAGCCTCTGTGTAATTTCATAAGAAGCAAGGACAGTAAATCTAATTTTGCTGGATATGGGTTCAATCATAAAAAAACATGTAATGACCAAAATCTAGAATTCTGGAATATTGAGAATCTGTGTGTTTCTCCTCGTTTGTATTTTCAAAACAATTTCTATTATATTTATATCTGAACACATACCATGTTACAATGCACTATTGTAGGCTTTGCATTTATGTATATATATAACTGTGTGCACTATCGTAAGCTTTGCATTTATATATTTCCCATGATAGCTATATGGGTCTCTTCCAGTGTTAAATCAGTGTTTGAGTCTCTGCACTTTACAGCAATATCTCCTTTCTTTCACTTTGATGTGGGGTGGAGTGGACTCAGCAATACGATGGGAATAAGGTGGRCTTGGCTATTGAACAAAATACTTTCCTTGTTTTTATTGCCTTTCCTCTGAACTTAATGCGATATCAAAGCATGACATGCCCAGAGAAACCCCTGTTTCACTGTCTCCAGAGAAACCACTGTCCTGGAACTTGAAAACTGGGATGTAAAGTAAAATGTGTAGTTTAGCAACGTCTCAACAAGATTCACAGTATTCTTCCGTTAACTGTGTTTCCAGCCTTGGAATCCACTGAGTCTTTCCCAAATTTCCTAGCAATCCAAGAGAATATTGGACCAATATATGACTAGTTGTTTGTCACATACTTTCAGGATTGAAATAAAACTCTTGAAAGATTATTTGACCTATTGGCCAAATACTGATGTTGAGCAACAAGGTCGGTTTAACAGTTAAAGAAAAAAAGTAGGAAGGAAAAGTTCTTTTCTGTTGTAAGTTTCTGTTATAAGTAGTTTTACATGAGGAAAGGACAGGTAGCAGCTGATATTACCAGGCATGGTCCATTTGCTCTTATTCTGGAGGGTCCCAAAGCACTTCAAAGTTTAAAGTTCGAATGCAACTTTGACCTCAGTTCTTGAAACTTTAATCACTGGAACTGAAGATGTACAGAATCAAACGGTTAATAACATTCCAGGGCAGACAGTCAAAAAGAAAGAGTAATCCTGAAAGTTTTGAATGCAAGGGGATATGAAAGGAAAAGATTTAAAGAATGAGCAGTATAGAATACAGATGAATGAGAAAAAAAACCCCAAATTCTCAGCACAGGACATATGAGTAAGAGATTGTTTCTGTTGGTACCAGAAGACTACAGTATCCAAGTCACAATAAAATATAGAATGACCTGGAAGTAGGATTTTCTTTTACCGTAAACTGAAAAGCCCCTCAGTCATAGTAAGACCTGCCTGTGAATCATAAACTTGTTGCCATCTGGAGTGTTGAAAATCCTTACTCATCTTAATCCAAACTTTGTGTTGTAATTAAAGTTTGAATTAACTACGTTTTCATGTAAAAATAGTGAATTTCATTCCAAGGAGAAACCTGCAGAAAGTTTCCATGGGAAACAATTGGGCTTCATTTGAGTAAATAGAATAAATTCTCCTTAGGATGAATTTGAGTATTGTCTCAAAATTCTGTAAAAAGAAGTTAGTGCCTGTATGGTAAAATTCAGTAAGAAAAATAATTTTAAGTTAGCTTTAATATAGCTACTGGGAGGAAGGTGTATCTCTGATCCTGAGGTGGTGACTTTGGCCAGTACGTGGTTGCCCTGGCCATTAGTGGTGATGGAYGGAACATGTTTAAGGCAGACCCAGACACTGAGCAAGCTCATGGGACACCAGCGATGCCTTGAGGGGCTGAGGGACATGGGCTGTCCTATCCCACCTGTTCAAGGTGCTGCATGGAAAGTGCAGATGTGGCTAGAAGCACTCACTTCAAAATTTACTTCTAAATTATGGTGGTTAACAAAGAGGTTTTCTGAGGGGAAAAAAGAAAACTCTGTATCACATGTCTCAAAAAATATGCTTTATTCTCAGACATTTCTTTATACAATGTGTGTACATTCTATCTGAATTTCTTTTTTTTTTTTTTTTTTTTTTTTTTTTTTTTTTTAACTGCACAGGCACTTATGAGAAGATACCTCTCTGGATGCACCATGGACAAAAGGAATGGTAAAATACTATTTGGCACCACATGCTATATCCTGGTATTTTCAAGAAGCAGCTTGATGCCAAATGACTGCAAGTAGACACGTATTTAGGAATAAACTGATACCAGGAATCTTTTGTTATCAGATGCTGGCTCTTTAAAGCTCTTAGATACTGGATACATTCAAAAATTCTATTCATTCTTTCATGTGAAACAATCTGATTCTAAGTGTGTTACTCTCTAAATTCTGTCACAAGGCCAGGAATGAGACATAAAGCACTGTGTATGTAGTGATGCTATCTCTTCTTTCAGCAACCTCAATGAAAAAGGAAGCTTAAAAGTGTAGCTACTGAGGGAAAAAACCCTGTTAACTGTTCCCCAGATGTACAGTCATGAGAGTTACCCATATTTGAAGGGCTACAACTTGGAACATGTCGCTGGTTAAAGGTCAGAAAGGGTCAGTCCTGCAAAAATTGACTCTATGCATGGGTCCTGAAACTTCTCTGAAACTTCTGCTTGATTCCTAAAGCATGTCTCTGGAGAGCTGCTCAGACTAGGATTGTGCTGGGATTGGCTCATGCAGGGCTGGCTCTGTGTGGCTCCTGGGAGGGGGCAACGAGTCAGCTGGGCCTTGCAGAAAAGATGAGCAGGTCCAACAGCTGCAGCAACCCCAGACCTGGTGCTGGGGAAAGCAGGTTATTCCCCCAGGCTAAATAGTTGCAGAGGCCCAAATGAATGTTGCCAGCCAGTTTGGCACAGGAATAGCATATTTTTTCTTTTTCTTTTTTTGTTTTTCTTCTGGAATGTGAACTAGTGCCTTTAAAATCAGTCTGTTTGGGAATTGATGGTGTCAGCCTTGCTTTTGTGAGGCTTATGCCTACTCTACAACTCTGCACATGAAGAGKTTTTGTTGACATGTGGCCGAGTCTCAGGCAGGGCAGCATACAGCCAGGGCTGTCTGCAGTGACTCAGCTGATTAACTCCRTAGATCACCCTTGCTTTGCTGGAATCAATGGCTGTGGTTAAAGGTCTGTTAAAAGGTTTTTTCAGTAATGAGTTTATAACAAAGCTGCCACCAAATAGTTTAGTGCTATAGTATGTTCTCTCCTTTATTGATTTCAATAAAAAGGCTAATTTGGAGATAGGCTAGATTGTCATTTCTTTGTGGAGGATGGGTTAATATAACCAATGACATTGCTGTGGCACAACAGAGACATTGACCCTGACAAACTCACAGAGAACAGAGTTTAGTAGGCATAGAAAGATGTTCCAAGTGCACATCCTGGGCTTGACAAGACATGGCAGCTACCCAGATGCATGCTGGTGGCAGTGCACGTGAAAAGCACAGCCAAAATAGCCAGGATCTTGCTTGTTCTAGAAAAACAGCAGCTGTCTCCAGACCTTGTTTGTGTTCTGCCAGCCCGTGGCCATGGCAAGATTGTCGGCCCATGGAGGTTCTCAAGAGACAAGGACATCCAGGCTGAGCAATGTGGTGGCTGCTGCAGGCAGAGGAGAGGAGCCAGTCTGGCATGGCAGGGTCTGAGTGGTGGCACTGCTGGCCTCTGCCACAATGCTGCTGTGCAGGCCCGTGGTGGGAGCTGGCTGTGCCCAAAGGGAGAGAGCAGCTGCTGTGGACATCATGCTGCTCTGGCCCAGGCCCTCGCTGAGCCTGGCCTGAACCGCCGTAACCGCAGTGACATTCACACCAAAGCT
Organism: Malurus melanocephalus; assembly: GCF_030028575.1. Classification (NCBI taxonomy): domain Eukaryota; kingdom Metazoa; phylum Chordata; class Aves; order Passeriformes; family Maluridae; genus Malurus; species Malurus melanocephalus. The sequence continues at coordinate 220,138 of NW_026623824.1, read as the reverse complement.
GCTCCCCTCTCTGCTCCCAGCCCAAGGCTGCATTTGCAGGGTGAAGCAATCTCTGTGCAAGGAGCTGCCTAATTCTCTGAGCCAGGAAATCATGGAGGGCCCCTGAGCACCACCAGGGAGGTTCCATCACCTTTGGATGCTGCTGGAATTCACAGGGATCATTTCTTCTGGGCTCGCATTTCCTTGGGTTTGGATCCCAATCTGTTCACTGCATCCTCTCATCTATGTGASGATTATAAATTCTAAGGCTTTTCAGAGTGCCAGGAGTATGCCTGGGAGAAGGCTGCTGTCGCAGAAGTTGATGCAAGAATTGCCTCAATAGTTTAAGGACACAGAACTGCCTAGAATAAAAAAAAACATTTTAGGATCAGACTCTGTGGTACATGGCTATGAGCCATTTGAGATTGTGCTCATAGCTTTTTAAAGAATTCTGGCTTTGGAAATATTAGCTTAAGTAGTTCTGAGCAATACTTCAGGAAGGTATTATGTTGGCTTTAGCTACTATAAGTTCAGCATTAGTAACAAAACTCCAGTTAAATACTTGATGAAAAAAAACCATTCTCGAAAAATTGGATCAGTTTAAAAGCAGTATCCACTTTGGCTATATTAGAAGTTCCCTTATTTCAAAAGAAAAGGATTAAACAGATTAAAAAAAAMCCCAACAAACATAATTTGATGAAGAAGGAATGAAGAAAAATGAAGAAAACCTGCTTAGCTGTGGTCTCTTCTAAATACTASCCTCCATTCAGTACAACATAATGGAAGCCTGCAGCTACCTGCTGAGGATTCTGTGGTTTGCATCCTGACTTTCTCAAAATTATGATGGAAGGTGAGTTAGTCCAGTACCAGCTACTTGAGCACCAATTGCTGACAGGCCTGGACCCTAGCACACTGTAGCCCGTGGAAGGATTCTCACCCATTTCCACAGAGCTAGAACTAAGCCTGTGGTGACGAGGGCCTGTTCTTATTTCCTCTCCAGACTGGTGGCAGAGAATACAACCAGGAGAGTGGTCATGAATCATCATATCCCTAACTTCTGAGATTGTGTGGTACTAAAAGAAACTCAGTAGTCTTTTTTCCAAGCAAGAGTGTATTCAGTTGCTCTAGTCTGTAGCTTCTCCTTGTGTTTTAACTTGTTGTGACCATAAGATGATGTTATGATGCATTTGGTGTATGTTTAGCTTTTGCATGTTGCTTACTCAAGGGAAAGTTAACAGCTTGGAAACCGGTATGTGTATGATGTATGCATGTGCAAATCTGTGCATGTATGTGGCTGTATCCCATGTATGTAAAGACGAGTAGCACAGGGAGACCTGCTTTCTCATTTCATCTCCTTTTACTTTCATGTGAGTGTACACATAATGCAAGTGCGTATCTCTAGCTTCTATGGTCTGATAGGAGAGTTCTTAAGTTTTCATCTCTGCTTATAAATTAAATTGGCTAAATCACTGTGGTTTAAGATAGAAAAACACAACAGAAGCTGCTCAGCTGAATGATTTTTGGCACAATATGAAGAAAAAAAATAGTTGCTGGCTTCTCTTTCAAATAAGTGCTGTGCTCTGCAGAGCAAGGATCAAGCCAAAGTTCACCTTATCAGCTGCTGTACCTCACCTGGGGCTCTGTTATTGATAGGTCTGTCATCCTCCCTAATATTGGAGGGGTAATAGCAGCCGATGATTAGGCCACTCTCAAGCTATTAACTACATTTCTTATCCTCTTTATAAGAGCTTCTTAGTCAGCTGGGAAACAAAGGCTGCCTTCAGCAAACAAGAGCCTAAATTGTGGGTCTGCATCCTGCAACCTGAAAGACACAACTGTTGCACTTAAAGGAGCCTCCAGCAGGAGCGAGCCGGTGGATGTCAAAGGTTACCCTGTGGTGTTATCTGAAATGAGCAGGCTCTGGCTGCCTCTTGTGCTGACAGAAGCTTGCAGAGAAATTACAGAAAATTGCCTGTTTTGTCAACATTTTCTCGTGAGGCTTAGAAAAGAAAAAGGACTCTAGTTTCAGCAAGTTAAAGGGGCTCAGTCAGCCTAAAAGTGACTGACAAACACCCTATTATTCATCTATGTAAAAAAGTGATATTTTATATCATTTCTTTTAGTGATTGTTAAGTGACTGGATAGTGACACTGACATGCAAGCTAATCCCAGTAATATTTCCAGTTATTGTCTGAAGGCAGATTTACACATTTATCAGCACTGACAATAGGTACATTTAAAAAGAAGTGGAGATGAAGAACCAGCTCTCAGTACGATCCCAAAGCACTGGGAGGACCTGTACCCTCAGATCTTGTCACAGAGTACACTAGCAATGGACAAGACTGGTAGAAAAGACAGTCATGTAGTCCYCTTAACCCATCATTCACCTAGGCTGAAGCTACAGAGATGACCAATTGGACTTCTGCCACTTCTGCCACACTGTAGCTAGAAAAATAGCTTTTCCTGTCTGGCTCTTGTTTTAGCCATACAGAAGTTTTTGTTTTTCTGTATAAGCTGTTACTGAATTGGAAATGCTTTTACAAGAATGAAACAGCCAGTAAGCTCGAAAAAAAAAAATCCTTGTTAACTCTTTGGTATGGATGATGGGTGAAGGCAATTACAGAATCAGATCTGAAACTCCCCTTGCTGTCTCACAGAACATTTGTGAGTCTGGTCACTGTTGCCTATTGTGAGGAGACTGCCCTGTGTAGTTTACCTTTGGAGGCTCATTGCTGGTGTCGCAGGGAAGAAAGGCATGTTGAGCAGAATACGATTCTAGCTAGCCTGCCTTATCATAAGCCTGAAAAGAAAGTGGTCACGTTACCATTTATAGCTGATCCCTAGCATTCTACTGAAATGGCTCCGTTGTGTCTTCCAGCATTTATTTTACAGCACTCAGGGTAGTTTTTGGCATAGGTAGATTATATCTGTCACACTGCAGTCATCACCACCTGGTACTTCAGTCCTGTGCTGTGACACAGTCTTGAAACTGTGATGTTGCCCTCAGCCTTTTGCACTGGGCAGAGCAGATGCTAAAAGTGATCTCATGAGGCTAGTAAAGGCTATTTACATCTTACGTGAATGGATGTCACTTAGCTACAACTCATAAAACCATTAATGACTTCTTGGATTTGCTRTGTCACTGCTGGTCAGTGGATGTTGTCAGATTGCCAGCAAAAACATGACACAGCAAGTGATCTAAAAAGACAATTTGGAAAAAACACATGTGAATATACTAGGAGACATTATCTAGGATCAAGTATGACTTTTACAGGGGTGTAGCTCTGAAGTATTTTACTTACATACATTTTGAGAAAAGATGACTTTGGTGATAAGGCGCCTTTGGCATTGGTGCTGCTAGTGACAGAAGGCTTGCAATGAAGGAAAGATAACAAAAGCACAGCAAAAGCTAGTGGTATTCAAGACTGGGACTGCACTCTTAGAATGCTCACCAGACATTGCTGGCATTCACGTGCAGAATCAATGGAAAGTAAAATCTCTGGAAGTTGCAGACGCTGTGGATGTAGGATGTCTGGGTRCCCTCAGTCTTAGAGAGGAGTGAGAACATATTTTAGCAAGGAGAACAGATGTTTTGGGTGAGCAAATTCTGCAGACAAAGTGCAGCCTTTAGTCAAAGAAAAATAGTACATAAAACTTGAACAAACTTACTACAGACTTTTAGAATTACATTACTGATATCCAAACTCTAGGACTACTCTGTCCACTTCTCTCATTCTTAAAATGATAAAATGCAAATATCAGTGAGTCCATAGGCAGGCAACAAAAAGTGTTTGATTTTACTGTAAATAACTTGGTTTTGTTGAGAGAAGAGATGAAAAAGAGAGCATGTAATAATGAGAAATCAAAAAAGTCCACAAAAAACCATGCTCTCACATTTATCCCTGTTTGTAATGTAAGAGCAAATGCAGCTGAGGACAGGAAAGGCTCTTCTTTTTGGTCATCCTGTGGAAGGCACAGGAAACTCCAGCAGGTGCTTAGCAGATTTTAAACCACAAAAGAAATAACATCCATTATTCCTTTCACCTTTAGAGGTATTAAAAACTGTTGCTTCTGATGGGACAAATGTTAATTGTGTGTTGAGGAAGAGCCTGGCCCTGCAAAGGGAAGTCAGATGAGACAAGTGTCCAACTGCCAGAATCTTACGGAGAAGATTTCGCCTGACCTTGCCTCTCCTCTTCAATTTGAATTCTCTCTTCAGTTCTCTCTCATACGCTGCTGTTTCAGATGTGAGGAATGCCTGTACACCCAGAAGCTTGTCTGACACTATTTTATTAGTTGATATAGTAAAAGATTAGTATTATGCTATGCTATAAGTCTTGGGTTTGCTTCCACTATTCTGTCCAGAGAAGTATATTCTTACCCTTCTTACAATCCAATGACCATTTTTTCAGCCATCTCACTGGCAGAGCTGAAAGGGATTTTGCTTTGGCATTTCCTCATATATTTCAGCTGTGACAGCACAGCAGTGTGGCACAGAAGGAAAGGTGAAATTAAATGGTATTTGAGGGCAGTCCCCAGCAATTAGGTTATGAACAGACTAGTATTTATATATTTGGATGAAATAAGACAAAATGCTCAGTCATTTTATCACAGCTTATGTAATTACCATATATTTGCAGMACCACTTCTGTCTCTCTCTCTGCACTCAATGCATTGCAAATGCAAACCAAAATAGTTTGCTTTACATTTTCCCCAAGAGAAAACACTAACATGTTTTACCTCGTGTTTGTTCCTAGTTGACTTCAGTACCTGTKTACCATGGGAGCATGGCTGCTGCTGTCAGCTGGACAGGTACAGTCAGGGAACATGTGGAGGGGCAGAGCAGATAGTGGTCACATCAGCCAGCCACATGTTTCAGTTGAAGTTGTCACACTAAACCACTAAGCTCAAAAAACATTTTACRTCCTCATAATTTCAAAAATAGTTTCTGTAGATAATGCTTCTCTCACAGCAGTCTTGCCAGGCACATGTGTAGATGAATAGAATAACTAAACAAAAAGATGTCAGAAATTGTGTAAAAATCATTGTCTCCATTGTTTGGTCATTGTCTACACCTACCAGGGACTTTTTATTTATTCATATTGAGCATGTTGCTTTAAAAATGTGTAGATTTCAATTCTCTTCAAAACCAGGGAATTTGTTGGAAGAATATTGGCTGTTTAAGCACTGAATTCAAAGGGAACAGCTATTATGTCCCATTTGTAACAGTGGTGATGTGTATATGACAAGATGTCAAGAATATGCTCGGAAATGTGATACTCTACATGAAATCTCTGAGTTCATTTTATTCGGGGGCTGTGCCACTCACCTTGTGACCTCTGTAGTAACATTCTTGGCTCTTTCAGAGTACCAGATGTCAGTTTACTATTAACCATTTCGGTTCTCAGTGTGGGAAGGCAGCTCTCAGCCACATAGTGATCTTGAGAGAGAGCAAGCAGGAGGAAGTTTCAACAAGGCCTAATCATTTAATCTTTTAATTGTGTCAGGGCCACTGCTGGAGTGCTATATAAACRTTGCCAGTAATGTTTGGTTATAAAACTAAAAATTGAGATTTTTGCCCTTGTGTACAATTAGTATTTAGAAAAGACTTCTGATTGCCTGCTGTCATGACGTTCTAATCATACAAAGTTCTTGTGTTACAGGATTAGTTTGGCAAGTCTTAAATCTTCTCCCTCAGATAACCTGTATGTTAATATTTTCTTTCACATTTGTTTGCTGCATGACACATTTTGGGTACTGGGATAATAAAAAATAAAACAGGCAACTCTAATGGCAATGTAGTATGCCACAGTCCATTTGTCTTTGTTCATCTTTGCACAGGATGTTTTAATGGTTAAAATATATCTCATACCAAGTTTGAAAGTCTGCAGAATAAGAGTTCCCCCATATCTGGGCTTTTACAACTTGTCTTCAGAGCTGTTTCCATCGCATTAAGGGGTTCGCATATGCTTTTACAAAAGCRCTCTTCTATGACTGTTTTACGTTACAAAGTCAGGACCACAGGACCCAGCTATCCTGGGGTGACACCAGCACAGCCCCACGGSCACCGGCCGGGCAGAGCGGGATCGTTCCCGTGCCACAGGGGCTGGCTCTTGCGGCTTGGCTTCGCTTGGCTGAGTGGGATGTTCTCAAATCTGCTCTTGAGGGAGGAGGTTTGCCAATGGAAATATGTAACTGACTGYAAATAATGGTTTTTATCTGCAGCGGTGCCCATGAAATGAATAAGCTCGTGGCAGCAGCAAGGCAGAGCCAGCGGGGCCACGGGCTCCCCATCAGGAACTCTACAGGGACTGTAGAGGAAAATATTTTACTGTAAAAGTAAAATATTTGTTTGCTGTATGAAAATGCAACATCACTTCCAAGAAACAAAGACCACAAAGAACATACCTTTGTTTTTGATGACTGGAGAAAGTTACTTGGTACTTTGGAATCAATAAATTTGGTTTAAAGGATGCAGCTCAAGGTAATCTTAACTAATCAGTGTTTTTAAAAGCATCTAAAACTTAGCAAAAAGCTTTAAAAAGAGATATCTCAGACACAGTATCAATGTCAGGGAGAGTAAAATCTCTTTGAACATCCTGCCAATTGATAGTCACTTACTGAAGTTTTATAGCRTTAGCTTAGTAGAGGCGGCCTTCTTTATGTGTCACATCTTGTTTTATTTGCATCAGGGGCTATAATTATATTCATACAAACTTTACGTCATTTTGAAAGCTGAAAGCAGCCCCTGATTTATGGTCCCTCCAAGACAATTCTTTCTCTTCTGGATGTATGTCACAAAGAAGAGAGAAGCTGCAACATTGCTGCCTCCAGGCACACCTCCAGGACAGTGCAGATGCGTGAACCAGGACCAGGGAGCAGTGGAAGAGCCCTGATGGGGGCTGAGGCAGCGCTCTGACTCCAAAGAATGCTTACAGTTTAAAGTAAGAATCACAGAGAAGGCATGAGAGCATTGCAATCCCTTTTGTTCCTACCCTGTCTGCTTTTGGCAAAAGTAATGGCATTCTTGCTTGATCTTCAACTTCACTCATAAAATATCTAACATAAACTTTGGACAATAAAGCTTTTCTGAGAGAGCAGATGTACCTGTGCTCCCATTTCAAAAACATTGGTGTGAAAAATTTTGCCTCTTTACTGAATTTTTCTGCAATCTCCTCTACTCCACTTCTGCAGAAATTCAACTGCACACCCTGTCAAAATGCCATTAACTAACTAAAAAGATAGGGCTTTTGGCTAAAATACTATGATGCAGATTTATGGTCTGCAATGATTCTCCCTAGGGTCATTTCCCAAACTCTCATGCAGAAGTAGCAGGCTGACACTGTCTCCTTACTATATGTATGTTTTGACAAGTTTTTTCTTCAAGCTGGCTTCTTATTGTCTCTTAAAACTCATTTAAAAAGAACATTCTGAAAACCCTTAGTAATATCAGTAAAAATGAAGCCAGCTTTCAGTTGCTTAGCAAGAGTTTTTCTGAGGTTGACTGGTATGTAAAAAGAAAAAATAAACAGCCTTTAGAAAAAAAAATGAGCTGAACACTCATAAGTATTTCTTATGGACAAATATTACATGGGTTTAAGTTTCTAAATGAATTGAGTTTATATGTTTCTGGAGAAAGAACTGGGAAAGGAAAACCTGACCTCAGAACGATTCCAATCAGTAACAACATGTGTAAATGCCAGGCTTTATGACTTTTTGCCTGCTTTTATTTTGTGGCGTTAACATGGGAGCAGCATGAGCAGCCACCCATGTGTAGCCATGGGCTGCTGAGCTGGGCCAGCTCACATCTCTGCACTGTTCACCATGGGCTTTGCTGGGAAGTGCTGCTGGTTTAAGGAGTGTCCATGTGAGAGGAGTGGCTGGGRAAGCCACACTCGGGGTGCCTAACAGGTCTCTCCTGAGGTCATGACAAGGACCTGCAGAGAGCAGCAGTGGCTGGGCCTCATCCCCTTGGTGTTTTCAAGCTACCACTGGATCGAATTTTCCAGCATCTTCCCCGTCAAAAAGGTTTCCCTCTGAAAAACTCCTTCATGTGTTTTTCCCAGCAGCTTCTGAGACCCTCCATGGATGTGGTGAGATTTCTGAGGAAACGTGGATCACAGAAAGCTGCAGGAGTAGCAGGCCACTGGAGAATTTACACCCCTGCTAGTGCTCACTTGATTTGTCCCCACAGCCATGTGAGTCTTGTGCGTTGTGTCAGCAGAGATCTCGAACACCAGAGCAGAGTGCATTCCTGTGCCGTGCTCGCTGCTGTTTTCCCAGGTTTCCCGTGGCTGAAGTTGGGCGTGTTTCCTTCCCTCCTTCCCAGGGCTGTGGATGGGCTGGATTGAAGCGAGGGGGGCAGAGGGGAAGGGAGGGCACTACAAACCATCCCTTGGTCACTGCTGGCCCGAGACRGGGGGACTGATGGCCCCCACACCCTCCCAGGACAATATGCATTTCTGCATCCTCATAAACAAATGTATCTAACCACCATACTCTATAGCCACTTACAATTCTGAATACCTTTCCATTTATCTATAGCTTGCTGAGGTGAGTTCCTATAAGGGAAGACTTATTTCATTTCCATGAAATGTTTATATTTTCTGGGAAGTTTCTCTCTCACCTCTTTAAATTTTACTGCAGTTGGCGTGCAGCCTGTAGTAGGGTCCTCCCAAGGAAGCTGGTGAGGCAAAAAGGTACAAGAGGGACTATAAATTTCAAACTTTCTGGGTTAGAATAATTTAAGTGCACCAAGTTCTTAACCTTAAAGGATCAATACCTAGGKTTTTTTTCTTCTGGCGCTATAAAATTCAAGCTCAGGAAAAAAAAAGGAAAAAAAATACTCAACAAAATCCAAACCCAAATAAAAAGCAATTACCCCCAAACCCAGATTTAAAGTAAATAAATGTTGCATATGAACTGGGGATTCTTCCTGAGCTATGTTTCTGGAGTTWGAAATTCTATTGTCCAAAAGTTGTCAGTTTTGACTGTTCAGGAGAATAACCATCTCAAGAGACTTTTTTAACAAAAAAATATAAATACCTATAACCTAGTACTCATCCTTGCAAAATGGATGTAGTTCTCTATCTGCAACTAATTGTTTAAAATCCAGAGGGGACTTGGCCATTTCAACACTGATTTTTGGAGTGGATTAGGGCTGGCTGGTCTGAAATGTGCCCATGAGTGAGTCTGTGGCTGTACAGACCACTTCTCTGCATTACATCCTGCTGTAACTACATTTTCTGACCAGTTTGCTGAGACTCTGGCTTAATATCAAGCATATATATGTCACTTTTATGTTTTATATCCTCTTGTATGGCATTTGTATTAAAGAAGGCATTGACCAATTTGTTACCTTCTCAGAATATTMATACATGGCCTCAGTGAAATATCTTGCAGTATGTTCAGGCTCCATATTTGTTTTGGAAAAAACCCCAATACTTTCAAATGAGGTTTACAAACTTTTACCAAAAACCACACAACAAATTCCAGTGCAATATAAAAATATCAGCTGTTATTTCTCCAGCAGGAATGTAAGATAAATGCAACTCAAAAGAAATATTAACATGCCATATCTAGCAGAATAGATATCACATTTAGCAGAATATGTCAGATCATCAATCTAATAGGGGAAATATAGGAGTCTGAGGTTAATATTTGACATGCTAGGGCAGGAGAATTTTTTTTTTATACAAAACAAATTCCCATTTAGCCTCTGACCCTTCACAGAGTCTCCAACAATAATTTTCAGTCTGAAACTTCTGTCCTCTGGGGAGGATGCTGCTGAGTCCCCCTTTACAGGAGCAAAAAGAAGAGGGGAGGGAAAGGGTCAGTACAGGCCACATTCAAGCTGTTTTAAACTCTTGTTCCTGACACCTGACCCAAAATAAAAATGTGGTACCTAAACAATGAGAGCAAACTAGAACCTCTAGCTTTGTTTTGGAACTCTCCAGGAGCAGCCCTATAGAGAAAAATCCTAAATTAATCTGGGATTACAGAGTTGAAGCTCATTTTGGCATCTTCCCTAGAAACTCCATTTATAGACACCAAGAACTGCTCAGGAGAAATAAAGGAGACCGTGTGTGACAGAGTCAAGACTTTCCTCRAGGAAAGTACAGTCTTTATTAAATGGATGTGTGGTACAGAACCACCCCGTACACTGCACTGGGCATTTCACTCAGTCTGCAGATCAGCTGCCTGTCTGATTCACCTCTGTCCCTGGCAGCACTCGGAGCCTGGGGAGGGTGAGAGATGGCAGCCCTGCCCACATGGGGGGCACAGGGGAGTGTACAGCAATGACAGGAGGTGAGTGCC
>NW_026623824.1:188088-209072 GCF_030028575.1 Malurus melanocephalus | reverse complement strand
TTTGCAGGCTCCAAGTCTCCAGAGGGCCCATCCTGCTCAGGCACCTTCTGCATTGACAGAAGGCGCCTAGCTTTGCTAGGCTTTAGGAGGCATAACTAAATGCRACTGAATCTATGTAAAAGTCTGAGAACAAACTGTACTGACACTTCTAAGGACTTGGGGTACAGTGGCAGGCTTCCTCCTGATGGAAACATTTAAACTGGGAGTATTCAGCCAAATGCTGGAAAAGGACTAAAGAAGCCAGTGTCTTAGATTTAGCTATTATCTAGTAATCCTGTTCTGTATATTTCTTGTCAGGTTTTTTTCTGGCATAGTTTGTAACTCCCAAAACCGTCTCAGGGCAATGACATAAACTATGACTTCATGTTCAGAAATACCCCCTTGACCTATGAGTGGACCTTCTGCAGAGCCAAAAAATAGCTGAGATAGAGCAAAGTTCATGCTGCTTCTAGTCATATCAGCTTCAGGTGACATTGGTYTTATCTGTCGTCAGCCAATGAAACCAATAGGGACTACTTACCAGCAATAAGGTCCACCTTTGTCTCTCCAGTGTTCATGCAGCCACTGCCTCCATGTTTTATCCAGAAAAAATACCCAGATGTGTTCTAGCTGAGCCTAGCYAGCCACAGTCTTTCCAACAGGTGACTTACAGCCCAACAGGGCAGAGCTTTGTTAAGCTGCAGCGTGGCAGGAGACAAGGCAGAGTTCCATGCTAACATACTCTCTCTTCCTATAGCGTTCAAGATAAGAAGGGAGACATGGCATTGATTAACCTAGTAAAAGTGACAGCTCCCAAAATTCAGAATCCATCCCTGCTTGTCACTCAGCTCTGGTCTGTCTTTTCGGACAAGGCTGCTTGTATATATTATTGCTGCTTGAAATTATTAAGCAGAAACACCTATCAGAGCAGCCTCAGAGCAGGCAGGTATCACAGCAGTTCCCAGAGCCAAATGACAATCAGAAATCTGCACATACAGCTGCAGGAATGTGTACAGACACCTGAYTCTACAGAGACACATTTCTGTTCCTGGACATAAATCACAAGTCATGTGCCTAGTTCAATTAATTATTAATCCAAGCAATTTTTAATCCATTTTTTTTAAATCCAGCTAATCTAAGGTACAATTCRCTTACAAGTTATGCTGTTAAGAACAACTTACAAGATTAAAAAATAAGAAAAGCATCCATAGTTAATCATTGGCTCTTACTTAATGAATGTTGAAGTTGTCAGATCTATCTTGTAAATAATTAAGCCTGATAATGGTCAGCTGGTAAGAAGTTCCTGCCAGGGTCTGGGGGTTTCTACTAATTAAGATCTGAGCAGAATAGAATGGATACTTGCCCTTTGTTGCTATTAAAAAGTGGTGAGAGCTGTAAGTGTGTCTGGGACTAATGTTAAATGAAGTTGTCTGTATCAGTAAGTCAGAGTCCTGCTCATTTTTCCTTTCTTTATCCTGACTGTCTCTTCATCAAACTGTTCAGAAGAGGGGTAGCAAGGAGCAATGCCAGGCTGTGTCCTCAGGAATAGAGGAGTCTAGTTACTCCTAGACTTAGCATTTTTTGTACTTATATGAGCAGCAGCTTTAAAGTTCTTGCATACAATTTAYTCTAATAAGAAAAACTTCCTCTGCCATGGCAAATAACGTAAGCTCCAGTGCAAGCTGCAGAACACTCTCTGTAGTTCTCTCTGCCATGTGATCCAGCATCACAGAAAATGAGTAATAGCAATAAATAATGCTAGAATCAAAAAGTGTGGAACTCCTTTTCCTGTAACAATATACATCCTTCAGTGAAACACTCTGATCTCACAGCAGTAATGCACCATTATGCCCCTGAGGCCACTCCTCTGATTCCACATTTTATGGACCAGCTCTTTATTCCAAACTTCAGCAGATGCATGGCTTAAAGCTGGTCCCAGCATGGAATGCATCACAAGCAGCTTGTCTATTACAAGTGACCTGCTAAAGAGAAGAAATAGTGTCTGTATCCTCTGTAGCATTTTTAAAGCYGAAAAGGGAGACAGGAAAGATTTCTTTTTTTCTGGATCCTGTGTATTGCTCAATATTAAGTATTTAGAATACAAAAAAAAAACCTCTGAAGAACCATCATTCAGTCATTTTTCTCTTAGAGGAATGCCAGACAAATCCATGTGTGTGTCTGTGCACCTATACACACACACACGCACACATACATATGCATGAAATAACTGCAAAAAAATTTTTGGGGGATACAATCCATGGGACCATTGGAAGAACAAGCATTCTGGGGCAGTGATGAGTAAAGGCTCCAGCAGCCACTGCCGAGAGCTGGAGCTGTTCCTGTCCTGACTGACAAGTGCCAGTSTCCTGTGGAGATGATTGTGGCGTAGTTCCGTGCTTGGGGTGTRCCTCTGATTGTGACCATGAGCAGCAAGGCCAGTCTCCTGTATGCATGGCCATGTTTCTTTTTGGCAGGTTTACTGGACTGGCCATTGCCAGAAGCATAAAGAGGAACTAAGAGGAATTACTTCAGGCTCTGTCCATTTCCAGTATTTTTTCATGTTGTTCCAATCCCAGAATTCTGCAGTTAAATCMTAACAATATAGGTTGTTTTAATGGTTCTCTGCAGATTTTTCTCCCTCACACCCTTGAGTGTTTCATTCCTAGAGCTTATTTGCAGCTCGGCTTTCTCAGTGTTTTAGAACAAGTGCTTCAAGCAGACATTCTGGAGCTCACTGCAGACACTGACTTGTGAAGGGGATGCAGCAGAACGAGGATCTGTGCGTGCACATGCCCTGATTAAACACCACCTGTACACTCTGTCAGGTCTGGGCTGTGRCATTGCATTGGTAATTGAATTGTCACCGTAGACTGCCTAGTCTGTAAMAAGACAACAAAACCTATGGCACAAAACTGATCTAATACTTTCTCTCTTGTTTTCCTTCTATCAGCTCCAGCAGTTCTCCCTGCTCAAATCCCAAAAGCCAGCTTTGTGTGTGAAGACACATCAGGCCAGGAATGGAGGAACAGTCAGAAGCTGTGAATTAAGGAAAACATTWCACTGTGGTATATTGACTGAATGAACATGTGCACCTAAAAAGTGTAGCGAACCGATAGGTTTGATTCCTTCGTGGGAAAGGCTGGAGTGGTATTCTGCAGTTAAGAAATCTGATGGTATAATGGATATTTAAAGAATAGGTTTGTACTTGTTGATACTAAGTTCTTCAGCTTCATTTCTTCATTGGGAATACTTCTCCCCACAAAGTCTACAGAGAGCCTTAAGAAAAAGGGCAAGAATGATCTGTGTGGCCTTGAAGCCTTATATAATGTTTCAGTGTTGGGCCAATAAAAAATATCCTAACCGTTACTCTGTCTGAGCTCAAGTCCTGAAGGAAATGCTGAACTGAGTAGGAAAGAAGTTCTACAGTTACAGATCTTACAATTCTCAGAKCTTTCCTCCAAATACCCTCCATTTCCAAGCCCTGTCTCCAAACACTCAAACTATGGAAGTGATAACCTGCAGATTTGGCAGTGTACATGACATTTTACTAAGGGAGCTTATACAAATATTATCTCAAGTGAAATGAGGGTTTAATTCTATTATCTGTGGCTTTTCTTTCCCTGAGGTCAAAAGTACAGAAAGTGGTCATGTTGTCTTTAGAGCCCAAGAAACAAAAGACCTGTTTTTAAACCAAATAATTAGTCATCCAGAACTAATGTCGCACAGCACYAACCACTAAGGGGGCTTTGGAGTGATCTGAACTAGTGTGCAGCTCTCCAGACACATCATTTCAGATGTGCTAATATGGTGTGCAGCACAGGATTCTCTTGAGGTGGCTGATACCATGGCCAGGGAATGAGGAACAGGGACTCTGCACATACTGTGAAGAAACCCTGCAATTTCCTATTTGTCCAAGATTCCTACTTCTTTTTTTTTGCAATGAAAATTCCATTCCTTGTTGCTTTGTCTTTACTTTGTGCAGGTAGCAGGTGTGTGGCTGTTCATGCAAAAGCCTTGTGACAGCCAGCAGTGCCCTGTAGATCGAGTGGGGCGGTTCAAATGTGAAGAGTGTGGTCTGGCATCCTACAAGGCATCTTAAATTCTGCAATTGTGWTCAGAGCTGTTCAGAAGGAGGAACAGCAACAGCACAGATCTGYGCTTTGGCTTTGACTAGTCATTCACTTTCAGCAACTCTTGTGTGAAACTAAAGGGGTACAGACTTGGTTTTCTGCCTTTTAAACTGTTCATGTTCCAGATTTGGGAATTCTGAAATTTGCAAAAGACTGAAAAGCACCAAAGCAATTTTTTTAGTGATGGAGCTAAAASCTGAGTAACCTGAGCCCTGTCTCCCCTGCTTCTGCTGAGGATGTGGACTCCAAGAAGCTCACAAAAGTCTAGACAAAAGGCTTATGGAAAAGGCTCACAGCGTTGAAGCACTGTTTGCTGTAAGTGCTGGTTGACCCACTGCTGCAGAGTCATATCTCTGTAGGTAATGAGTACTCTAAGAAAAAATGACATAAGCTGCCTCTGACCAGAATTTTGGCAGTGGATCAGGTCAGAGGTTGTGTAAAGAACTTGTAGAACTGGCATGACCTGAAGGAASGCACTGGGCAGGATGCCTGTGTCAGTGATGAATACATCCATCAGCTCTGCCTTTGCTGGCAAGTGACAGTGCAAATAGAGCTGGGTGAGCCTGACTCCCAACCTAATGGAAACCCTGAAATGGTCAGAGTAGTCATGACMTTGGCTCAGGGGCTTACGGAATTATTAACTTGCTACAGTTCATGTCTCAAGTCAAATCCTTTAGCTATTTGTTCAACCAGTGCCCACAGGACTGATTATTGTTCCCTGGAAGAATGATTCAAATSGAGCCAAAGCTTTTGTAATGCTTCCCTCTCAGATCCACATTGCAAGGTTGAAAGCTGGATCTTCTCGTTCATTGCAGCTTCTCAAGAAGGAAGTTAATTAATTTCAAAATGCTTGTTCTTTTCTCTTACAAATTCGTATTTTCTCCTAGCATTCGCTATGACTGTTTATGGTTGGCCAATAAATTTTTTAGCTGCTTCATTGTACTGGTTTTGAATGGGATAACATTACTTTTCTTCCAAGTAGCTGTTATGGTGCTGTCATCTGCATGTGTGACCAAAGCAGCCTCAATAACAACCTGGTGTTCCAGTTATTGGTGAGCAGGGCTGGGAACAAGCCAGCAGCAAGAGGTGGGGGCACSRGAAGCTGGGAGAGGACRCGGCCAGGACMAGTGACCCCAAGTGACCAGTGATGGGTATCCCCTCTATGTCACATCGTGTGCAGCAATAGAGGCTGGGGAAGAGAGAGGAAGGAGAGGAGTTTGGGATGATGGTGTTCATCTTCCCGAGCCACTGTTACATGTGCTGGAGCCCTGCTGTCCTGGCAATGGCTGAAGGCCTTCCTCTAGGTGTGGTTGAATGAATTTTTATTTTGCTTTGCTTGAGCGCAAAGCTTATGCTTTGCTGTTGAACTGTCTCTATCTCAACTCATAAGTTTTCCTACGTTTGCCCTTCCAATTCTCTTATGTTCCCCCTTCCACTGAGGTGGGGAGGTGTGAGTGAATGGCTGTGTGGGGCTGAGCTGCTRCCAGGGTGAACCCMCAGCTTTGCCATGATACAGCAACTGAGACTTCCAWCTCACCCCGGATTAGTTTCTCAGGTGAAAAATACAGAACTTTCTCAGGATTCGAGAGGTGCTCTCCACTTTCTCCTACCCCAAGTGTAATTTCAGACCTTCCTTTCACATGCTTTTTTCCTCACACTGCATTGGGACAACTGAATAAATGCAAAAATGGTTGTTTTAATCAAGAAGAAACTGAAAAATATGTTTTGTTGATAGCATGTGCTAGAGTAATAAGATCCCATGCTGCTGCTGTAGTAATTACAAGTGAAATAGTCCTTCACTCTAAAAGATACTCTGCAGGCTCTGTTTGTTCAGATGGTACACTGTCCTTTTGGTCTAAAGCAATTACTTACATTTTCCACATAACAACTTCCCAAAGATGCCTTTGAAAATTTCTAAAGACAACATGTATTTAATACTTTAATATAAGCAGGTTTGATTCAATACAGATTGTTCAGAAGCACCAAATATCTGTGGATGTATCTTAGGTTGTATCTAAATCTGTACTTCCGTGCATAGTTTTGTGTCTGAAAGCAATCCCAAGCCACATGGTCTGTGAAACAGCACAGAGAGCTTAGCAGAAATATAAACCATGTGAACTGTGATGCCACTAAATCACAGATCTTCCTTTTGTCTGTTTTGATAGCCCTTGATCCTCCAAGGACGTGGAAGTATTTTTCAGTCCAGCAACTGAAAAATAAGGGCACTTTGGATTCTGGAAAGAAAAACATTCTGTTTAAATCCATCCCTCTATAATTTTGTTTTCAGACACTGTCTATCAGTCTAGCCTTTGAAATTAGCACAAATACTCATGAGAAATATAATCCTGCTCAAGGCTCTCAATTAAATACATTGCAGCCGATAAATGGTTGCCCTCTGACTTCCAAATGATGTTTAATCTTTGAAGCAGGTACAGTAACCCTGGGTAATCTGCTCATCAGTTTTCTGGGTTGAATAAATGGATATATTAGTTTCCTGTAGATTTCAATGTTTTGTTTATAGCAATGGGAACATAAAATCAGCACCACAAAAAAACCCCAGAAGTGTCTGCTGTGCTTTGTGCAGTCCATTAATACGCCTCAGATAAAAGGGTCTTTAYTGCCCATGAAATGACCTTGTGCTGCCTGGGGGGACAGTCAGCCTTTCTGGGGTGAGGAAACTCTACTRCAGGCATTGGGTCTGCCTTGGCCTGATGAAACTGCCCGACATTGCACTGAAAGGACCTGTGCTTTGCTTTGGGCTGCAGGGGACATTGAGCTGACACCCTCATTCTGCTTGAAGTGGAAATGATGCTACTAAGCTTCTCTTTCCATGGTTGTCCCATGCCTTGTCTGTATGGCARTGTCTGTGACTTTGCAGTTACTTGTTGGAGACAAATTTACTTTGAAGAAAACACAAAAAAAAGAACATGACTACTTCAAAAGGTTAAAGGAGCAATGTAAAGACAGTTAAAATATAGTTTTACATATCATTGGATATGCTCAGTAAAATCTTCATAGGGGGTCAGAAATAATATTAGTATATTTGGATGAAAATACTTTCAAAATTCACATTCAATTAAATTAAATGAGTGGCTGACAGAACCCATGGTACAGTCTACAGAAGTCAGGCAGTTAATGATTTTAAGACTCTCCATTTTTTTCCAAAGCAAATCAAGAAATAAAAATGAAGCTCATGTAGAACCAAGTGTCCTAAAGGAACCCTCAGGACACAGGAATCTCAGACTCTGTGAGCCTCTGTGTTCATGAGATGGTGTCCCATTGCTTTATTCTTCGCTAGGACTCTGTTACATATTGTTCTCAATGAAAGTGAATATACTCAGCTTCCCTTCCTTGTCATGTAAATCGTCAAAATAATGTGAGCACACACAATTATCTGTCTCAAATCCATGCTTATGTGGGACAGACAGTCAATGAGGAAACTTCATTGTTTAATGTAAAATTCATTGTTTAATGCAAGTTATTGATCATTAGGAGAGATGATTTATGGAATTGCAAAGRTCTGACATTCATTGATCACCAGATTACCCTTTAAATTATTCAAAGTTTTAGAGATCATTTGCTGACCYGCTGTGACCTAATCTGATCTGCTTCCTGCAGCAGTGAAGAGCATTGCCTGCTGCTGTGGTGCATGTAGGACACGTGCAGATTTTACACCCTGTTGGCAGTAAAAACAATTAGTTATGTCCAAACTAATTTTGTAATATAAAGCTAGAAAAAACCCCACTATAGTGAAAGTCATATTTGTCAAGATTCCTCATATTCTCTTCCAAGAAGAGAGCAAATTGCCCACAATCTACTTGATTGAGGCTGAAATCWGGTTAGGTCCCAGTTTGCCAAATATAACAGACAAAGCCAGGCATTTATCAAAAGGTGGGAGAGGTACACTGTACTTTCATCAGGTGGGGCAATAATTATCTTCATATGGCTACTCAGGAAGTTTTGCAAGAAAGCAAGCAGCTTGGACATGCTTAGTGGCAGCATCTGTGGCACTAGCTATGTACTCCAGGAGCCCCTTGCTTGGTGGAATAATTGTGGCATTGTTTTTACTTTTGGTTGACAAGTAGATCTGAAAACAAAGAAGAAAACCACAGAAACTTCCCAAACGTTTTTGTGTAATACTCAAAGATTCAATAGCCTGAGGTATATTTATAGAAAAAGAAAATTGCAAGTTTTATTGTGAATTTCAGACTATGTTCAAATGAAAACACTTCCTTGGCATATCATGCTAAACACATGAGGATGATGGGGGCATTGCTTTTCAGAGAGCTGCTGGAATTGTTAGAAAATGATCAAATATTTAGAGACATTCATTCAGGAATTAATGATCCTGATAGAAGCTGTCCACAGTTCGAGTTAATTGGAGAACAATGTCTATGAAAAGATGACGGGCTAAAGCAGGCCTAGACACATGGATGGTGCAAGGCTATTGTGTAAGAAACATTTTGGTACAGGTGAGGAATTCCCTCCAAAAATACACAGGTGACATTTACACAAATTCAAAGTTTGCCCAGAGTTAGGCTTGCCCAATTAGCATATGGAGARGAGACACTACTTTTTAAAGTTTTGATGAGTTTTTGTGAAAAAATATTCCCAAATTCTAAAGTGTGACCCGAAGTCTTTCATGGTGCCTTTTCTCTCATGTGATTTTACTGATGTAATCATTAAGTTAGTTGCATAAGTTTCCTTGTAATTCCTAAAAGTCACATTCAAGTGGGACACACTKTCCTGTACAGGCACGTGTAGTGAGCTGGCAAAGCTGCATGAGTTGAGTTGTGCCTTGCCAATGTCGATAGAAAATGGAGTAATCTCTGAATTTCCCACGAGTCTGCTATAAATCAGTGTTTTATCTAAAGATGAAGGGTGGAATGCGTAGAATAAATTTCTTCCTAGATGTATTACAACAACGTGCTCTTTAGACTGTCTSTCTCAACTTCACATTCTCCCTGTGTTTGTGACAGATTCTGCCGATAAATATTTTGATCTGCATTATACTTGTTCAGTTATAGTTTTTTAACTCCTACATATACATTAACTGCAGGTATTTGGATTTCAGAACAGCACAAAAAGTGCTCTTTTYTCCCTGTCCTTGCCTTGCACAATCTGCAGGAAACGTCAGAGATGCCATCAACAATGAGGATTGGGGAGTTCTTGACCTGTTCTGCTCAGGATGTTACAGGTGTCCGACCACAAAAGCAAAAGGGCTGAAAATATTTAGGACAGAGTGTTATCTGGTGCAGGATTACTGCTCTCAAGCTGCTCTTAGCCCAGCCCCAGGGGCCAGAACTGTCTGTGTTTTGTGGCAGATGCTGGCAGGGACTGCTCTCTCAGGGAGGTTTTATTTCCCCTCTGGAGCTTTGTTGTGCGTGCGGGCTGAGTGTGAGATGAGCATGTCTGTGCAATGTAAGGTGCTCTGATCAGTCTTGCCACTTTTCAGGATTAGCAATTGCTSGTTCAAACTCCGTTGAACAGCTGGGTTTTTTCTCTGCTACCTGCGTTTCAATGTTGGTAGAAAAGCTCGCCAGCTGCAGGGAAGCAAAGCCGGGCTCCAGTGGCCGTTAGGTGGTGCCCCTGCCTTGAGTAAAAAAAAAAAAAAAAAACCAAAAAAAACAACCTAAAAAAACCACATGGAAGACTCTATGTCCTCATTTTAGTTTTGCAAATAGGAACAGTTCTAAGAAGGAATGTGTAGGGCAATATTAAGTTATTAAGTTCTAATGTTGGAATACATGAAGTGTAAATATATGGGTGTGTATACATATATATATATACTCACACACATACATGTACATTTACTTTTAATGAAAGAGATTTCAGCTGTTGGAGCAGTTGGTGGAGCAGAGCAGTTTCTTCCAGTTCAGTTTGGTCCCACATTCACTGCAGCTTTTCTCCCAAGGCTGCAATCTCACCCCGAACCATTCTCGTTGCAGTTATGCTGTAGAGAACCAACATCCCAGAGGTTGCTCTGACATGCAGAGAGACACTTTACACARCATGCTTTCTTCTGCATCACTGCCTAAACTTGTGTATTTCTCTGCATTGAGTTTTGTCCTTTTTTCTAACCTGTTTTAAATCCTGTTGAAGTGCCTTGCCCGTGTAACCTGCTGATTGGAACGCAACACAATAAAATTACATTTTGCCTGTATTTTTTATTGAATGCTTTTAATTATGTTGTTGTCTATCTCTTGCCCAGTGGTGAAAGGACACAACTATTATTCAGTAGAGCGACTCCAGCTCGTGATGGAATCTCTCTAGCTGTGAGTGACCGACAGAATTCAACGCCACGTCTTTYTGCACACACGCACGGTCGATTGTCACTGTTTGCTGTTCTGAGGCTTCGCTCACGGCACAAGGTAAGAGAGCCAAATCCAGAGCCTTTCCTAGGGACCATCAGGGAATGAAGCTCAGAGCTGCTGACAACCYACCTGAGTGCATCTTTAGTCCTGGCCCCACATGGCACCTGAACAGCTTATTCCATTGAAAGAATTTGGGCTGCAAACAGAGAAGATTTTAGGAAAACAAAGGTTCCCTGACTTGGATATTTTTGTTTCAGCTGCTTCCTAGATGAGCTCCACAGAATAGATTAGAAGAARAGCAGGTGAGTAGGGGGTATTGCTAAAGATGTTTGTGGCTGGCTTGCTTTAGGACTTATTTTACCTTTTTGAGAAAACAAGCATCCCTATTTCCTGTCCATGGATCCAGGACATTCTGATCAGCTGCACAAAAACAGCTGATAAGAGCAAAGACCCGGTACCTAATGCTTTTCTGGGTTCCAGCAAYTGCAGGAAAATGAACAGCCTTGTTTCTCCACCCCAGCTTTTCCATTAGCATAATTGAGAATAATGAACTGAACCAACAACCTTAAGGTTGACTAATAACTACAGCTTCTCTGGTGATGAAAAGCATTCCATATCCTATTATTAGCAGATCAGTGTGAATAATTTGCAGACAAACAACAAAAGCTACTTGTTGCAGAAATTTCATTATAGTTTTTAAGTAAAATTTAATCAACTACATTTTTGTGATTTAAATATTATATCTGATTTCATCCCTTGAAACATTCAGAATTACTATAATTGCTGCTGTTAAATGCTCATCAACATTACAAGCCTCAGCTTGGGCCATGCTGCTGCCACACAGTCCCCTGTCAGTGAATCTCCCACCCTGCTGTTTGCCCTCTCCTGCAGGTTGTGCTCAGTGTTGATGGTAAGCTGCTGCTTAGGAGGAGAGAGTTTCTGTAGCTCCTCTGGCCTTGCTGTCACGGAAAATTATCGTCCCTCCTGCATATCTGCTGAGCGTAAAGCTTCAGTATTCAGCTGGAGTGAAGGAACAGAGGAGCTGCCACTTTCTCTTTGAAGGAGAGAYCAAATCAGCTGCAAACTCAAACAAAGCGCATTGGAGCTGGGTGCTTTCTTCACYGAGCAGGTTCTTGGTGAAGGGATCTGCTGGATGGGCAGCTCCTGTGCGTCCCTCACATCTCCTCACTCGGCAGATCAGGGCTTTGCTGGGCTCTGTCAGGGCTGCAGCGAGGGAATGCTCACTGCTCTTGKTTTGCACAGGTTTTGCTGCAGATGGTCTGTGCCAGGGTAGTCCAGAGACCGGGAAGGCAGGAGTTTGGATGGGGCTGCTCAGCCATGGGCACAGCAGGCTTAGCTCTACACTGAACCACACTGCTCTGGATTTGATGGCAGAATTGCTCTCAGCAGTTCAACTCCAGATCTAACTGGAACCAGAGTACAGTTCCTCACTGTGGATGGGGAGAAATTCAAACCAACAGATATTTTTGTTGCCTATGATGCCAGGTTTCTACTGAATGAGGGCACAGGGGGCAACTGAAAGGAAAACATGGTGCAATTAACACCCAGCTTGTGTTCTTTTAAGTTCATTGTTTTCTTTTGCTAAAACCAATTACACTCCAAGGCAGGTTCTGAAATTTGTAAGCTGAAGTTGCTCTTGGCTTCTGTGAAGATGAGTATTTGTTTCTCTTGTCTCTCCGGACCTTGTTTTCAAGCTTCCTTCCTCAGTAATTTTTTTTTACCTGAATGAAAAACTGTCCATGTACAGTATGCCTCTCCATATAATTTCATCTGGCACTGCAGGTGTGTTGTGAAGTTATTCCTACAGGATCTAGCCTGCACTGCAGACTGTTAGCAGCTGTGTGCTCTGGGGAGAGGTCAGCACTGGACAAGGCTGTGGGGTCACTTCTGCCGTAGTACCCACAGAGACACTTGGGAGTGTGTGTTAGTTTAATTCTATCTTACCTGGACTCGGTGTCTAGAGCTTCCTGTGGAGCAGTGCATGGTTATCAGGTGATTAAAAATCTAACCTGAAGCTGTCAGACCAAGTGCATGTGCAGAATCTGCTTCTAAAGTCACGTTGGCAATCAGTTTGTACCTGTCAATCGGCCAAGCCAGGAGTTTCCTCAGTGCTTTCAACTTTCTCTCAATTCAAAGAGCAGTCATAAGATGCTGAGTCTTTGACTAATCAACAACCACATCCTGGTGGGTTGGAGGTGGAGCCCAGCCTAGGACCTGAGGCAGTGGAGCTCAGCAGCATCACTGAAGAGCTGTGGCACTCAGGTACCGGGATTGTGAGCATCCTCCCCTCTGGCTGAGCGTCCCTTCTTCAACCTTTGCAGTGAGAAGACAATTTGCAGCAAATCTTGGCTCTCTTTAGGTTGACTGCACTGCAGGCTGACTTGATGGAGCAAAAAAAGTCCTGGAAATTTTTAACATTCAGACATAATGTAYTGAAATGTAAAATGTATTCAAATTAGAGACTAGGTGCAGCAGTGTTAGTGGCTTACCGCAGATGGAACTCAGTGCTGAGCAAGGAACCCAGTGCAGGCCAGCTTTAATTTGAATCAGATGGCATGTCAGAACACATGCACTGAATCTGGAAGGRTTTCTGTGGGTATGGCAGGGGGTAGCCAGCACCACAATAGCAGCACAGATCTGATTAGTAAACCCAACTCTCCTCCATGAGACACGAGCATTGGATACACACGCCATGTCAGTAAAGGAGAGATTGATCTCAGCGGGTTGGCCCAGCCAAATAATTGTGTGCCAATACGCAGGGGGAGCAAAATATCTTCTCCCTTTTCTGCAAACCTCTGGGCTCTCCCAAAGCAGGGCCTGTGCTGCTGGTGGGGCTGTGCGGGGTCGAGGACTGGGGCGGCTCCAGGGGAGGGACCCCCATTCCCCTGCCCGGGAGAGGTGCAGGGATGCAGATGCTGCTCCTCSGTGTCAGGGGCAGCTTCAGGCAGGGAGCAGCAGGTCAGGTCAGGCAGGACATGCCATTTGCACCGGTTGCTGTTTCAACATTTGTTATGTCACAAATGGACAGTGCTGGGATGCRCCATGATTAGATTTGAAGGTTTTGGGCAAGGCAAAATATGCCAGGGCTTATTGCTGCAGAAATGTAAAATAGCTTCAGTGGCCTTTTTTCTCTGTGTGGCTCACAGATATTGCCATCATTGTTTCTCTGTGCTTTTAATTGCTATGTGTGACTTTGTCAGAGGGACATCTATGTGGTATGCTGCCTGGAGACAGTTCTCAGTCCCTCTCAGCACAGCTCCCAAACACAAACACAGGACCTGTGATCAAAGTGAGATACTGCTCTTCAAGCCCCAGTGCCAACAGATCTTGTTTTAACTTCAGAATGTCAAAATAAKATGGAATAAAATACGTGAGGAATGATCTCCCATTGCTCATGCAGAGAAGGAGAGATTTCTTCTTGCCTTCCTGCAAATTCCTGTGAGGGCTGAGTCCTGCTGAGGGGAGATGGAGAAGGCAAAGGCAGGGTAGGAGAAGAAAGCCAGGGAAGAATCGTGTGGAGCGGTGGTGATCTGTGAAAAGAAACGCTGTTGTTGCTGCAATGCAGTTGCAGAGGAAACATTYGGTAAGGGAATCGCCCACTCGCAGCTAGTGAAAGGCTGCGCTGGCAGCACCTGAGAGGATAAAGTTTAGCAGTGCTGACAAATATCCCACGTGCTTGCCTGCTGTGGTGGTGAGAATGGCCTTTGAGAGCATGGTGGAAAGTGCAGGGTTTGCCCACTCCAGAGGAGGCAGGGGGTGATGTTTCCCAGAGGAGTCCGCTCAGCCGGACACGCATCCCCCGAGAGCAGCTGGCGCAGGTTTCCAGCCCAGTTCACTGCCAGTTCTGATGGCAGTGCAAACACCACTGGACAGCAAGGCTCCAAGAGCAGAGACTTCACTTACAAAGGCCTCTCATGTTTTGTGGTACTTACAGCTGTTCCATGGACAGGGAGCAGAGACCACAACACTATGGGGACCATGGCAAATCACATAGAAACTTGGTTCAAAATGGAAGCTCTTACATCTGCCAGTGCCCATCTGGTAGAGTCCAGCCCCTGAATTTTAGTGCAAATTCACAAAATTTGTGTGGAAAACAATGTTATCTGCTCGTCCTTGGGATGAGGATGTGGTAGGGCTGCAATAGCTGAAGACATGGTCTAGAAGAGCAGCAAATTACTCAGCTGCAGATTGTATTTGTGAGTATGGGAGATCACCATTCAGTTAAGACTTCAATCTGGCAATTGCTGTTAATAGAGATGCTCCAGTGAGGTGAAAAGTCAGCCTTGGATCAGAATGCATTATCTGGAGGTTCCTTTCATCTCATCCATCTATTTTCAGCTTGCTCTGTTTGGCCTGGGTTTTGCTTGAGTTACAGGTAGAAGTTTTGAGAACTAACAGAGTTAGCTGTAAGTGTCATGACATGCAGGTGGAAACTGAACCCTCAAGGTGCAAATTTCTTCTTTTGTTTTTTACTGTAAGAAGCCGTAGGAGCAGACAGCTTTTTAAGCACAGGTCTGTTCAGAGAGTCATCCGGCCATGGAAGRCAGCCTCCTACTCAACTCTGACAGTTCAGGAATTCAGTCTACAGCTCCATCTCTGTCTTTGCTCTTTTGTTCAAAAGGAAAGAATTGTGATTTTGAGACTTTTTTGCTACAGCTTCTTTATCAGGCCGGTTAAGCAGAGAGTGTAATAATTTGTGATGGGATGCCAGTGGCTGCTCTTGTGCTCACTCTGCTCTGAGGTGCTGTGGGACATCCACTCACCTCTGCCAAGCTGTGAGCTCTTGCTAATTGGTTGTACCCCATGCCCCAGCTGAAGTTAGYAACAGAATTATCATTTAGGTAATCCTTGGCTTCTGCTCAGAAGTCTTAAGCAGTGCTASAACAGTAATGATGCATATATGCTGTGAAGGAGAAGGGTTTTAAAATAGAGAGCAACTATTCATAAAAACGTTGAGTGAAAAATATTTTGAATCCCCTAATAGTACTTTGACCCAATTACTGAGCTTGGTTGGACAATCTCACTTTATTGCTCTCTGTAGATTTTCTCAAGAGGCTGAGAACWACCCTGATACACCGGCAGTAAAAGACACTCATCTGACTAAATTTCATATAGTGCTCCACAAACTGGCCAAGTGCAGAAATATCAAGCCAAGAGCTACAAGGATGTGTGAAATGGGAAAACTCTGCCCGCTGTCGCTACCCACAATGCAATAAAACTCTCCCACAAGCAGAACATGAGACTCTTGTGCTTTATTCACTAATTACAGACAGGAGATTCATTCTGCACTATTGATAACAGAGTGCTACCTCCACTTGATACTTGTCAAGAAAATATCACATCTGTCTTGGAAAGGAATTTCACACCCCCACTTGAAATGGGAGAATTGTAAACTATCCCCATAGTAAATAAACACCAGAACCTGAACTAAACATTTTCGTTTCTTTTTTGCAYTCTATGCTTTGTTCCTTTAGCTAGTTATGAGGACCCTAGAGAATGATGTCCAACAAATTATAATTTTAATATCTCCTTTCCTTGATTTGGGAACCTTGCTAGTACAACCAGAGCTGATGCTTGTGGTAGACTCACTGCCACTGCCTTCTTGGTCTCAAGTATCCCTTGTATTTTCACCTTTATTCTGCTAAATAATACAGCCCATTGTCTGTAGTTCCCCTCAAGACATTTCAAGCAGTTCTTAGTGTCAGCTGTAATTCTGTCAGTAACTCAATCCAGGATGGGTTCTCACTGTTTAGTAATACTCTTGAACTCTGTATCTCCTTGGAAGCAGTTCATAAATTAATGTAAACAATACCCTTGGGATAACAGATGATAATACTTTTAYATTTTCTATTTGTAAATAAAATAAGACTCATTTCAACTGGGACTGCAACTGGCCTGGTAACAGGATCCCAGGCTGGGATTTCACAAAGTCCACATTTCTTTATCAARGGAGGAGACAGTCCTGAATATTAATGTAATCAGAATCTCACACTTGGAAAGAGCAGCAGGGATATGGGATAAAGTGTGGAAATACGAATATGGGATGAGATGTCTTCTTTTCTTGAGAGCCCAGTGTGATCAATAAATGGTTGCAAGAAAATAAAGCACGTGCAGCATACCAGCACTTCTGTGTCAGCTGCTGAACATTATTGCTCCTTGCCCARTTGCTGGCAGATGAAACAGCTTGGATCAGCAGCTGCAGAAGAGCTCTCTCGGTAGCTCCTGCTCCAGGGATGAGTTGTGTGTTCCTTGCTCGCCCTTGTCGGACACAATGGGTGCATTGGAGGCAAACCTGGGGAGTGCAGAGCGCTGCAAAACRGCACGAGCCTGATGCTGCTCTAGCYCAGCACTGAGCTCTGGCAGTTCAGGAGAGCCTGGGCTTGACAGGTGAGTGWGGCAAGGAGATTCCCTCATCTTTCCAATACTTAGCTCTCCTCAAACATTTAGTGACATCTGCCTCTTTAGTGTACAGATGTAGCTAAAAACTGCAGCTGCCTTGGCGACTGTGTTATGGAACACAGCAATAACCCCATGTCAAGGTGAAGGTAGCACTCCTTTAGGATATATATATGTATAAATATAAAAATATATAAATACATATATATATATATATATATTCCGTTTGTATCCCTATTCCTCTAGCATATATCTGTGCTGCTGCTGAAATCACACCTGTAGTCATAGCTCTGCCTGAAGCCATGATATGGAAAAGATACATCTTCCTTTAACCTGAGCAAACCTATATTAATGTTATTTGCTTTAGTAAATTACTCTGGAGCAGCACAGTTTTGTGTAAGAGCAGTATTTGGCCTGGTAGGTGTAAATCAATCTGGGGAGGAGGGCACAGACTTCTACCAACATGTCTTCAAGAACTTTGCAATAATGAGAACAAGACTAGGTACATTTCTCCAGCCTTGTACCACCTAAATAATACATGGTTTTGGGTTTTTTGTGGTTTTTTTTTTTTTTTTTAAATTTTATTTTATTGAGCATGGAGTGTTTGTGCTTTTGCAGAGTCTGAAACCCTAGGATGCTTTGTCATGTGTGGCATTCCATTTGTCTTCCTGACAGAGGCTCACAAATTTTGATTCAGTCAAAATGTCTTTCAATCAAAGCAGCTCTCTTCACCCTTACTGCAAAATAGAGAGGCAGGCTCTTCAAAATAATTCTTTTGTTTTCAAGGTACATAAAGCTGTTCTGTGGAAAGGAGGGGAGAATTTGGACGTACATAGCTGGCAGGATGTTTTTACTGGATGTTTTATCTTCGGCAAAAGCACTTGTGTTAGGGTGAGTAATCCCTGAAGCCTCTGCCCTCCATCCATTTCTCAAACGTGGAGGAGTCGATATCTCAGCACACTCAGCACAGTGTGCACACACCTACGGAAAGCAGATTAGGAAGMTTTTTTTATAACTTCCTGAGATATTGCTCTCCCTTTCAGTAAGTTTTTACACGTGTCTTGGATGGAATTTTTAGGAGTTTTTAAGGTTCCTGAGACTGTTAATAATACTGCACAGGGCCTCAGGGAATGAATAAGATGGTCTAACAGGTTGTTTCCATCTCTTATTTCTGTGTCTCTTTGATTTAAGGATTTTCTGCATTTATTGGCTGTTGCTTCTCTTGGCCACTTTATACACTGAGTAGTGATTTTAGCAATCCTAGGGAATGGCAGAGGCTGCTTGAACCTCCCCGTTGCCATAGGAACGCAATAGCATCTCGCTGGCTCCAGCCTCACTCTCCCRTACCAGCCCCCATGGGAAGCACAAGTTCAGGCCTTAAAATTTAATCAATTTGATTTTAAGTTTTAGAAGTGATTTTCTTTTGGTTGCCTGGGTTTCCTGATGGATGTTTTCATGCAGATTCAATTATTTACACTACTAATACCTTATTAAAATTACAGCAACTAATTATTAGCACCAATAACCCTGTAGTTGCCAGAGCCAGGATAACTCCTATTGTTTGCATCCTCTAAACACTAACTACATCTGTGKTTCTGTCAGCTCCTGATGCAACCACAGAGGGAAAATGTGAGACTAAGTCCAGTATTACATGAAAGATGTTTGGGGTGTGTGAGGCTGTGTCCCCTGAGCAGTCCCTGCGCAGAGCTGCTCGTCCTCTTTCATGGATCATCTYTCTGTGTCTGCAGTCCTGGGCACTTCCAAGCCTCCTGCGTGCACTGTTGGGAGCACAGCGTGGCCTCGGATTTGGAGGCATCTCAGACAAAACTTATTCTCCTCTTTTACTGATCGTTTTCAGATTCCTGTACCTTTTMTGAGACAGTGTTGGCCATCCCATGGGCTGCACCTCGACACAGGTCTGTGTGAGTTCCCTGACATGATYCCATGACCATTTTAGCCTCCAGAACGAAAATCACACAGTACGAAATCTTGACCTATTTCCAGCAGGTAATTATTCCAAGAGCAGGAGCTTGCAGGGGTTACCTGTGCCATCCAGACTGCACACAGAGAGGCACAGGTAACCTCTGCCACTGCTGGGATGTGCTGCTGTGTCTGCCAATTGCTCACATTCCCAGGGCCCCACCACGACACATCAGTACTGAGAGATTTTTTTTTTTTTTTTCTGATAGTCTCATTTCTGTAACAGAAATGAACATGTTTTTCTTTTGTAAAACAGCAAAAACATTGATGACCTTGGTGTTGTTAAACTCAGTTTGCCCCTGTAAGATCTGTGTGTTGTTTTGGAGTTGGCAGTTCATTTTCTCATTTTCCCACTCTATACTTTTATGTTTCTTGGAGAGCTCCTGTAACTTTACTCTTCCCTCTCCCGGCTGACATGTTTCTGATCCRTACCATAGAAAAGCCTAGAGAGGAGAAACACTTTGTGCTCTCTTTCCATAAACTGGTAAACCTCTTCCTGAGCCTTCACARCCTTTTGGAAGCACACAAAGTATATTTCATGATTTCCAGGTACAGTGCATGAAAATTCTGCTAAGTAAATACTATAAAGTAAGTTTTGAGAAAATATTACTCACCATTATGCAATTCCAAAACCAAAACCACAAAGAGAGTGCCAGTATATTTTGTTTTATTGGTTGTGACTGCAAATGCTAYGCACACAAAGGAAACCTTTGAAAACCCACCAGCCCATGTTTGTATGCATTTACTCTTGTGAGGCAATTTGTCTAGCAATCTCAGTGTTATTTTTTTTCATCTGGTACACACTGCTGATACACCAGGCAGTTTTCTGTAACACATCTGAAAAATCCATGTAGAGTAATACTGATTTTTTTTTCCTTAGTTTATTCTTAATTTTCTAAAAATAAATTTACCTGCCTTTCTTTTTTGTCTTTGCTATTAAATGTAGTGAGGATAGTATTTTCATACAGTGTCATTTAACTTCAAAGTTTTCAAAGTAAAGAGAAGCAATGTGTACTCTATTAGAAAAAAAAGTACAAAGTACCTAAATCCTAATTTTTCAGGCCTGCCAGAGCTGCATCTGTTTAAACATGTTACTTATRTGCATGTGTACAGTACAGGAAGCTGGACTGCTTTCCAGAACTGCCTGGAGTTGTATCTTTTTTATTCTTCTCTTTCTCAAAACAATTTTAAATCTACAGAAAAGGTCAGGGGAGGTCACGATTCCTGCCCCAGCGCTGAACTGAGCTTGGCTGTGCCCTGTGTTTGATGATCCGAGCAGGGTCACYGAGCTGGGGGTTATTACTGGCTCCCTGTGTCTGTGAGGCACAGCCRATACCAAACAATTTTGAAATTACCACTGGCATGAGACTGTCAGGAAGGACAGGAGCTGGGAATGTCTGGCCCCTGCCGCCAGGAGAAGCTCCCCCAGAGCGGGGAGAGGGCCCAGGGCTGAAAGACAAAACTCCCATCAYGTGCCCCGTCATTTGCTCCAGGGCTTCAGCCAAAGAATTGAAGATAAGGAAATCTATAGGCGTTACAACTGGGAGAATTTTTAACTGCTTTATTGCTTTCCATAGATTCTAAAGCCAGTTGTCTGCTTTTATGAGCTCTTTAAATCACACATCAGTTGCTCTTGGCTTCAGACACACTACACTGTCTCTGAATTTAAACTGGTTCTTCTTAACTTTATTCTTTAGAAATCAACATTGAAGTCGGCCTTTAAGGTTGTTTCAATGAATTYTCATCCTTCTGCAAAGCTGCAGCACCTTCCAGTGTCAGCCAAGTCCTTTAGGATGTGTAAGGCGCAGACAGGCCACAGGGGTCTTTAAATTGTGGGTTTTTTTTCAGATTCATCACTCTGCTTAAGCAGAACTGAAAGGGAAAMGAGAGATTAAATATGCCTTCTATTCTTCCCAGTTCAGTTCATTGCATTTTTTAGGAAATTTCATTCAGAATGTGTTGCCAAGTTATTCAATAATGATATATCAAAATGTATAAACATCATCATTCACTCATTAATAAAGACCCTGTTATTTACAATGATGACACCATCATTTAAAACTTTTTGCTGAAGAATATTTTCAACAGCAAAGTGTCCTCCTGAGTCAGGCTGGCGGTGCTGGGCACAGCAGCTCTGTGGGCACGGTGTGAGCAGTCCCTGCCC
>NW_026623824.1:169096-187458 GCF_030028575.1 Malurus melanocephalus | reverse complement strand
CACATTTGCCGTGTGTTTGCATTGTGGAAGGTGTGAGGTGTCCCCAGCAGAGCTCCTCAGTGCTGGGGAATTGCTGAGCACGAGGCAGCACACAGGCTGCACACAGGATACACACAGGATACACACAGGATACACACAGGATACACACAGGATACACACAGACTGCACACAGGATACACACAGGATACACACAGGATACACACAGGCTGCACACAGGATACACACAGGCTACACACAGGATACACACAGGATACACACAGGCTGCACACAGGATACACACAGGATACACACAGGCTGCACACAGACTGCACACAGGCTACACACAGGCTACACACAGGATACACACAGGTTACACTCAGGTTACACACACACTGCACACAGGTTACACACAGGTTACACACAGGTTGCACACAGGATGCACACAGGTTGCACACAGGTTACACACAGGTTGCACACAGGATGCACACAGGTTGCACACAGGTTACACACAGGTTGCACACAGGATGCACACAGGTTGCACACACTGCACACAGGTTGCACACAGGTTACACGCAGGTTACACACAGGTTGCACACAGGTTACACACAGGTTGCACACAGGTTACACACAGGTTACACGCAGGTTGCACATAGGTTACACACAGGTTACACACAGGTTGCACACAGGTTACACAGAGGTTGCACAGAGATTGCACACAGGTTACACACAGGTTGCACACAGGCTGCACACACACTGCACACAGGTTACACACACTGCACAC
Source organism: Malurus melanocephalus (assembly GCF_030028575.1). NCBI lineage: Eukaryota > Metazoa > Chordata > Aves > Passeriformes > Maluridae > Malurus > Malurus melanocephalus. Next base: position 186,698 of record NW_026623824.1, on the reverse strand, counting down.
AGGTTGCACACAGGTTACACGCAGGATGCACACAGGTTGCACACAGGTTACACACAGGTTGCACACAGGTTGCACACATGTTACACACAGGTTCCACACAGGTTGCACACAGCAAGGACACCGCAGGGTCACAGCCGAGCAGGGTTTTGCTCAGTCCCGAGCCAGCAGAGCTCACTCACTCACTCACTCACTCACTAAGTGACACCTCTGTGCCTCTCTCTCGCTGACAACAAAACAGGCTCAAAAATCAAAGCCAAATTTGTAGCGTAAATTAATTTGCATTTCAGTTACTAGCTTGTGTATAATTTCATAATAAAAGGAAAAAACCCAAAGAGATGCTGCTACACTTGCTGCAGATAATCTCTTTTCCAAGTCAGTCCTTTCCCTGGTCCCAGCAGAGATCTTTAGGAGAAGCTGTTACCACCCCTCAGCCTCAGACCGAAGGTTGCAGATGGACTTAGGGAAAGATAGGAGAGATCTCTGCCTTTCCTGGTGGCTCTTGCAATCTCTTTTGGTTTTGATTGTTTTTATTTTATTTTTTATCTCCCCAGTTCTCCACACTTGTGTTTGTACAGAGGTTCCCTGGGTCTCTGATTGGATGCATGGACAATATACTCGATGGGATATTTGTGTGCGTGTTCTCTCTCCTCACAGGTACTCCTGCCCTGATTTGTGTCACCTCCTGAGCAAATGTTTCAGGGTTATATACAGTTCAGAAATTTATTTTGGAAGCTTCAAAATTATTGCAGCAAGTAGGCAAAATATAGCAAGTAGAGAAAAACAGCATTTCTCAATAGATTTCTTAGTCATGGGAGCACCATAGTTTTAGTGATGAAATAATACTCCAGAAGAAGGAGAAAGTTGCAGGTTTAGTGTTCTCAGAATTTGGGAAATATAAAGAAATCCTTATAAGTAACCTACAGAATAAGATTACAACATGCAATTGCATAAGAACGATTTTCTTTTAAAATATAGTTTGAAATGATTTTCACAATTACGTCTTTTATTTTGTGCGTAAAGTCACTTGTGTGCCTAACTACAGGGCAAGAAATTTTAAATTTTAAAAAATTGTTTTATATAGTCTGAAAATGTCTAGTGAAAAAAAAAAATTAAAACAAACACACTTTGCTTGTGCCAAATTGTTCCAGTCTAAGGCAATTGATTGTAAGCTGCAACATTTCAGCTATTGTTTTCATGTTTTCTTCTAATTTTCCTGATAACTGCAGCAAACCCAATCTAGATGTGACCATGCACATGACATCTCTCTCTACATGAGCTGTAAAATAATGTTTTTAGTGTTCATATGAACTGCAAAGCATTTTCAGTGCAGTGATCATTGAAAAATCTGGTCTTTTCATGTTAGTGAAATCCTGTACCTAAAAGCATTGCATAGTGTCATTTCACATATTTTTATAGGACTTCTTTTGACCTTTTAAAGTATTTCAGTGTATGATGATATTTATCTTTTGTGAAAAAAGCTTCAAATAACAAGTTTTCATACTTGAAATTATTCGAGCAATTTCTGTTATTGTACAGATCATTAAGAAAGCCCATCAGTTTGCTACAAATACTCTGTATTGAGTGTGATTTAAGGAATATGAATTTATTAATAGCGTGTTTAATAAAAAGAACCTGAGTTCTTCCTGTGCATGACAATCAAATCTGTTGTTACTCAGGATGAGAAGATGCAGTTCCAAGTGTAAAACACATTTCAGAAGAATTTGTGTTTACTGATCTTCACAGTGAGCTGCACTCGTTCTTAAGTTTAACTTGTATGATATAGTTTAAAACAGGAACATTACTCCCCATTAATTAATAAAGAGTAAACTGCATTTTCAAAACTTTTATCTCTTATCCATGCTGTTGTTTAGCAGATAAATTTGCATTCTGATTGGAGCTTTTAGAGCATTCAGTTTCTAAATCTCAGCATACTAACACATCTAAATAGCATATTTATTTTTGTTTAAAAAATACCTTATACATTAATTAATTGGTGTGGTGGAACAGCAATAATACAGACACAGTTTCAGCCCTAAAGATTTTTACAGCTTTGTTTTTCATTAGGTATTTGAATCCCAAACAAGGTGTGTAAACTGTCTTTTGTGTTCAATTAGAATTTAATATTTATTCTTAATGAATCAGATTCTTCAAAGTCTGTCATAAGCCTATTCTTTGTTAATTTTAACATGAGGGAACTTAATTTTTCATTGTGCAAAGGAGCTTAAGAGAAGTAGTTTTGAACCTAGGGAGCAGTATTTATGAAACGTTGTGACCAAATGCATTTAAAATGCAGAATACTTGTGACTTTGCTAAGCAGTAAATGCTTTTCTCTTCTCTGCTTAGCTACAGCAGCTGGTGATTTTTCAGTTTCCAGGTACAGTATCAGCAGCGTAGCCTTTCTTTTGTGACAAAGGAATAKAAGTTGCCTTGGAGATTTTTAATTAACTCTTCTCCTGTAGCTCTGCCTGCTTATCATTTCAGCAGTTATTTAAGCTTCGTATCAGATTTKGGATATTATTCTTCAGAAATGTCTTCTTAATCTACACAAATTAGCATTTCAGCAAAACARTGTTTCTATAATGGACCATTCATTGCACTTTTTTTAAGGTATAGTTAGAATTTACACCCATTAATTCAGCCTTGAAAAACAGATGAATCCTAAAGAAGGGAACATGTGTGGATCTGCAACTCAAAGAAATTATTCTGCACAAAAGAAGTGATGGTGATTGCTTTCCTACCCTTAATCTGACTAAGATACTTCTTAATCACTTTTTGTGATTTGTTCTTACCAATAAATAGAGGTGAGTAGAATGTTTATGGGTAAATTTGGATTCCTCAGAGTCATTTAAAAAATAAATTTACCTTGCAAAATATCTCTAGCTTGCTCACTGCCATTTTGAAATGGTTCGTTGTCTCAACTATAWGTGAAAATAAAAGGGAATGAAGTTGGAAGAGGCAGAAAGGTGCATATGAYAGTCACATCTCCTGGTGTCACCATTTTTTTCTCTATACTATTCTTTTGGAAAGTCTGGAATTTACTGTCATCATTGTTGTTAATGCCATTCAGCTAGCAGCTGGGCTTTAGGGGCTTTTTTTTTTTCTTTCCAGATGMATTATAAATGTCATAAATGCTTCCAAGAATACAGAATCAGAAGCGTTTTGTCCCCGGAGATGGAGGTGGGAGTGGAGCAGGTCCGGTTTGCGGTGAATGCGGTGAGGTAGAGGGAGCTCTGCCACAGCCAAACGCAAAGATTCGCTCGCTTTTATCTCTGCTTTGTCTGCCCGGGAACAGAACGGAGCCCGTTTTATTGCAGATATTATCTACACCATTCTGTGATATGAATGTTATTGGCTAAACTGTTGCTGAGACATTATACAGCTGAAACCCTCTACCAACACCGCATTTATGGCAAGCCTTCTAATAAATATACAACGCTTTTTGTTCACCTTCGCTGTCTTTGTCTTCATCTCACCACTCAGCCATTTTTAATGAAAATGCAGCCTCCATAAATTCGGAGCACAGAAATGTACCAAGAGCCAATCTTGTGGCCATAATTGTGCAAGTTAATGTCCAGCATTGGGMCAAGAATCCTGGGCCAGCCCCAAGCCCAGAATTTGTGTGCAGATACAAATATCTCCCCGGTTCTGTTATTCCACAGCTTTTTCCAAAGTAATCTACACCACAAATGAATCCCAGTGAAAACCTGGTTTGTTCWACAGCTGGACCTACAGTGGGATCAGTGAAGTGAGGTTGGAGTGACCAGCTTTGAAAGGACATGTAGTTATTATAACTGGATCATTAATAATCTTTAATAACGGTTACTTCTATTGAGCATCTCAGAGACAGAGTGATCTATTCGCAGTTCCAATAATTCTCAAGGAATCCTCTTCCTCCTTCTGTAGCATTGGCTAAAGGACACTGTTTGYCCATCATTACTTTTAGATGCCTTTTCAGTGTGAGAATAATTTTTATTTAATTGGAATCCCTGCCTCGTCTTTGTGCACTGAAATTCCAGAGCCCACATTTGAGGTTCTTCTTTCTTACCTCTTGGTCCTTGATCTCAGTGGTTGATATTGCACTGGCCATAGAGATAAAAGAATGCACCGAGTGTCTTCTTACTGATTTTTCTTAATAAAACGCCGCTTCAGAGAGCATACCTGAGCATAAAACGTGGTAGGCTTGACCTCACTTGTGGGAAAAGCCAAACAAGGATGAGAATGGGGTCTGAGACTGATCAAGAAGAGAGGTTGGAACCTTTGAACCTCTCTTTGGCTGAGAGCCTTGCATTCACACAGCTCRTGAGTTCCTTGAAGCTAGGAACCAAGTAACCAAAACTTTAAAACAACATGTATGTGTTATATTTATTATCTATTTTCTCCTTTCGGTGTTTCTTTTCTAACTTCTGAAGAGGTTTTTTGGATGAGACAAACAGAATGTCTTTTCTCCCATATTTATGGAAGACATGGACTTATTTTTTCACGCCTTTTGTAAGTTATGGCACATTTACTGAGTTATTAATATATTCTTGCAGCATTTTTAAAAACAAGTCTGAGTGTACAGCTCACAGATGGGCCTTCCAGGATGCTGAGGGGGCAACTCTGCCTCTGGTCCAGGGGAAGAATGAACATTTTACAGGACGTGCTGGCAACCCAGAGCCCATTTTCAGAGATGTTGGCACATGGGCTGGACCTTGACTTCACGGGGCTTCAGGGAAAGGTGTTGTCTTCTTCATCAGACTCCAGAGACTTCCAGAGAAGGTAGATCAGCCTCAATGAATATGCCAGAACTGTTTATCACTCTGAGAACTCTACCTGCAGAACTGGCTTTAACTTGCAGGTCAGAGTGTTTGTTTTCAGCAAAACGCCTGAATTTACTTCTTAAAGGATTTTAATTTCTCTAASACAAAACCAAATTACTTAATAATCTGTAAATATCCTCAGACATCACACAAGAAAAAGGACCTTTTGGAAAGGACCTTTTTTCTTTCCCTTTCCCAACCTGGAATAAACTTTTCAATGCAGATGTTCTAAGCAAAGTATGCTTTGGTCAGAAGCAGCAAAACAAAACCGGTGCTTTTCTGACAAGTCCGGACTGCCAGCACAAATGTTTACCAACATCTGTCTTYAGACTACATAATCATTTTTCTGTATATCCTTAAAAATATAATAAAAAGGCAGGATGCGATTTCTCATTTCTGAGCCTCTGATATCACTAAAACCTTGTCTGATAAATTTTCTTGATTTTTTTTTCTTAATTTGCTATTTAATATTAAATATTGCAATGTTAATAAGTTCTTACTGGTCTTACTGGCAAATGTGAAAGCAGCAATTTTTGGATTTACTGCAAAGTCCAGCTGCCAGCCTTCAACCCCGTGTCACAGCAGTGAGGGGCTGAGGGAGTGATGCGGTCAGAAAAGATTTCCAAAAGGTAATTTTACAGGCACTGTTTGACAATCTTTAGTTTGCTTTCTGAGTTTGCTGCAAAGTCCTGTTCAACCTCTTTTGTAAGATTTGAACCCGTGTTTGGTTCTTTGCCATCGGGCTGAGCCTCAGACCCACCGTGGGATGCAGCCCCAGTGCAGGTCCTGCTGCACCACCCCAACGTGTTGCCATAGTGACAGACAGCAGAGACATTGCTTCAGAAATGTTGCTTTATTGCAGCTAAAGTATATTTTGAAACAGGATCACATTTCAAGTCACTCCTTGTGTTTCATATAGGAACAAGCAGAATTATTGGCTTCTACAAATCAGAATCAGTTTGAACCTGCCCATTCCCCAGCAGAGCCTCAGCAGTCGGTCACAATGTGCTGCGTGTGCTTCCCACTCCTTCTGGGTAAAAGAGGCCAGAACATCCCTCCTCCTTCTCTCAGAATCTGCATAAACACACTTGGCCTCTCTGCTGCCTTTGGAACTTCTGCTTCCAAACAGGCCCACAAATAAAATGTCACTGCCAGCTCTGATGTGCTGTGTCTTCTGTTAATTAATTCCATCAATTTKGTTCACATTAATGCAGAAGAGATATCAGAGGAGATTTCTGAAGGATTCCTGACTGTGTCATGTCCTGAAGAATGACCCCARTAAGGGCTATTCTGCAAGCACAGCACTGCCTGGCCAGCCTGGGCTGGGATGGCTCAGAGCCGAGACAGACAACGRGAGCACCGAGCCCATGGAGATCCAAGCAGCCAAATTCTTCAGCCAAATCCTCTCCCTGCAGCTCTGGATCCATCCCCAGCAGGGCTGTTAGCATGGCACTGCTGCACTGATTAAACCAGCCCCACTATTTGAACTCATAGATGGGATGGAAGTGGTGCTGGTGAGCGGAGGAGCTCGGGCACAGCTGAGGATTGGCASTTTGCAGGAGGAATGTTCAATCCTGAGATCTCTCCAGGCACAAGGCTCTCCTTCCCACAGCCAGGGCTGCTGGGGCTGCAGCCTCTGCAGGGACATGGCCAACACCAGGACAAGGCCAGCTCAAKTCTTAACATGGGACAAATGTGGGACAGAGAGATCTTGCTGCTTTGTGAAACAGAGTTTTGATCTATGCTTTGGATTTTACAGCTTGCTCTTTTACATGCTTTCAGTTTCTGTAATTTACAGACAGGAATTGTTTTTTCTGCAGTAGAWAGCTACAAACGATAGCTGCATGATTCAAGACCTGTGCTCTTGTGCATCTCCTTATAGGAATGCTCATCCCATATACTGGCAGTAAAGCCTCAAAGTAAAACGTTGTTTTCAAGCCTGTCCAGCACACTTCCATAACACACTGTCCACGTCAGRTTTCTTCGTAAGAGAATAAATAACCTACTGTTCATTTCTTCCTGGCTCTGTGATCCTTTGTTCCCTGGCTGGGAGCTATTAGGGAGATTAGACTTCTTGTTTTACTCCTTGCTTGTTCTTTGTCTTTCTGCCTAAGCAGACATGACTCTACTACCAATTATTTCAACTACCAACACAAGTAACAAGCACAGGCACTGGATGAATTCTTATCTTTCTGAACTTTATTCTCCTGTCCATCAGTTAGCAACTGGACAAAGAAGTGGATTAACGTGCAATGCTCCGGGTTTGTTATGATGCTAAAGAACAGTAAAAAATGATTAATGTGGGGAAAGCATCCCTATTTTCTCATCTGGAAATAATGGAACCTCTCTCCTATTAAAAGGTAAAGGTAAAAGTAGACCCTGGCACAGCGAGCAGAGGGCCTGAGCTCCAGCTTGGCACAGGCACAGTGCTCACAGTGGTTCATGCCACRAGGTGAACAGCTTTGCTGCTTTGAGGGGATCCAGTGCTTGAACTGTTTTGTGAATGAGGGAGACACAGAACCAAAGGGCAGAGTCTGCTGAGGATGGGGCAAAGTTTATGGGAGAAAATCTGTATTGGAAGGAGTTACAGCATTGGCCTGCCACAGAGAGCATCGGGGAAGGTGGTGAGCCCAGCTGAGGATCTGATTACTGAGCGTGTTTTAAACTGTGCCCTGGCTTTTCTCAGGTGCAGCAAACAGGCTGAAAGGAGGCAAAACAGGACAGAGTTTATGTCTGCCTATTTTGTATACTGTCATGCAAACACTGCCTTTTCTTTCCTTGTATTCCTGCTTGAAACCCCACACTTGTGGTTTGCGTTGCAATTAGTTTTGGTTCTGAGAGAAGACAAGAGAAGTTGTTAGATGGATTAAAGGGATCTGTGCTCTACACCACTTGAGTGACAAGAAGCATGTCAGACCAGTCTGCTGTCAGGTGAAAACCAGTGACAGCGAAGTGTGAGYGAGGTGAGCTGTCCCCGTTAGCGAGTGGCAGGAGAAGGCAGGAGCTGGTCCTGGCGGAGCAGCCACCGGTGACGGGCTCAGACCCCGATGGGAAATCACAGCACCGCTCCCGAGCTCCAGCTCTGCTGCTGGGACCTGGGTGCTCCTACCAGGGAACCAGAAAACGCCTCCAGCTCAAGGAGGGGGGAGAGGAGGAGGCTGGAACCAGTTCTGAACATGAATTTCCGAGGCTGCAGCCACCACTTTGTGTTTACATGCAATGAGCAATAACAATAAATCCTGTTGCGTAAAAGGGACTGGAAAGCAAAACAGAGCCCTCTCAGGCTGTGGCTGAAATCCAGCCTTTGAGTCGTCTGAAGGCAGATTACGAGTCAGGGGAGAGAGGGAGAGATTCCCTTTTTGTTTCAGTTCCCAAGAGCTCTGGGAACACAGGGAGCACAGGAGGGAGAGGTTTGTGCTTCTGAGCTCCTGGTGGCTCCCGTGACCGCACAGCTCAGGGATGCTGTACCTGMTCCTTGCATTAGGAATTCATTCTCAGCCTCACAGCCTCCAACACCGTGCCACAATCATCACAAATATTCAASATCCAAATCATTCAGGAGCTGCACAAGTAAGCTAGTACGGAATGAATATTCCAAATTTGGATTCACAGARTAAGTCCACACTGGAGGAAAACTTCCTCTCCTCTGAAATTCTACCTTAGTATTAAATTCTGAAATTCTGAAACTTGCAAACAAATCAAATCTGCCTTTTCTGCCTCAAACCTGTACAAACAGATAAGCAGTTTAATGAAATTTTAACAAGCATGACAATAAGTACCTTGAAATCACATGACAGAAAGCAGCCCATGAGATCAAGAAGTTTGTTTAACAATTTCCAAGGGATTGGAAAAGGGACACTGCAGCTCTCACTTGGCCTCCTGAACTTGCTTGTGCAAAGCAGATGTCCAGAGCAGAGCACCTTTCTCTCATGGATGCTCTCACAAAACAATGGCYTGGAAATAACCAGCAGGGTGACAGCAAACCAGTCCTGTGCAGAATACAGGCTCAGCACCACAACTATTGAGTGCTGAAGTTGRGAATTGTATGGAAAGCTGTCAGGGCACATATAAACCATAAAATCTACTGATTTTACTTGAGATCTCTGATTACAAAGTGACAATTGTCTTTCCTTTTCTTAGTTTGCACCTTACTCTATGACTCTGTGACTCTGGACAAGTTAGGACAAGAACATCAGAGGAAGCAGAAATCATTAATCAGCAATACCTTCAAGCTATTATGCTTATAACTGTCAGGACAAAGATTATGAGTAATGATTTTTTTGCAATATATTTTCACACAGTGTTTTTTTTAAAGTACTTAGAAAAATTTCAGCTTTTCAGGATGCATCTTTTTCCTGGCTGAAAGAAATTCATGTCAAATTTTATTTTAATGGAAGATTAAAAATGCGAAGAAAGGATGGAAGACCTAGGAAGAGCTTTTTTATCATCACTTGGAGCTCAACAGCAGCAGAAATCCCTATGGCACATTGAGAATGCACGTATGTTGGTCACCAGGCAGAGAAAGGCTTCTGCAGAGACTTGCTGTGTTTTGAAGTAACCTAAAAACATCAGACTTTTAAACTGTCCTGCCACTCACAGAAGCCTTGGAAAAACTGAAATTAATGAAGGAGCGTAGTGAATAAACTTCTTTTCTGTGAATTTCTGGTGCAATGGATTGTCTCCAAGTTAAGAACGTGTCTCAGCTTTTCAGCCTGGAGCTCTAAGTGACCACATGCAGGTGTGTGATATTCCCCTGCAGGCCAGGGTATCTACAGTGTGACAGCTGAGCATTCAACGTGCTGCATCCATCCTGCTCTTCTCCTTCCTGTTTATCATCGGAAAATAGAACTGCTTATTAAAAGATTTCACACCAGAAATTTTTTCATTTTATTTGAGATGATGAACAAACACCTCAGGAGAAATAGTACCAGCATGAATAGTACTCCTGACTGAGCAGAGGGGCTGGAGCAGATGACCCATGGTGGTCCTGCCAAAGTGACCATTGTGGTCATTCCAAAGTGACCATTGTGGTCATTCCAAAGTGACCCATGGTGGTCATTCCAAAGTGACCCATTGCGGTCCTTCCAAAGTGACCATTGTGGTCATTCCAAAGTGACCATGGTGGTCATTCCAAAGTGACCCATGGTGGTCATTCCAAAGTGACCATTGTGGTCATTCCAAAGTGACCATTGTGGTCATTCCAAAGTGACCATTGTGGTCATTCCAAAGTGACCCATGGTGGTCATTCCAAAGTGACCCATTGCGGTCCTTCCAAAGTGACCATTGTGGTCATTCCAAAGTGACCATGGTGGTCATTCCAAAGTGACCCATGGTGGTCATTCCAAAGTGACCATTGTGGTCATTCCAAAGTGACCATTGTGGTCATTCCAAAGTGACCATTGTGGTCATTCCAGAGTGACCATTGTGGTCATTCCAGAGTGACCACTGTGTGATTCTGTGGTTCTGGAGCAGCGTGCAGCACACAAGGGCTGTGCCAGTGGGGAGCAGCTGCGTTCCCTCCCCAAGCACACCCAACATCTCCTCTTTACATGTGCCTCTCTGGGAGATGATGCCCCTTCCTCGTTGTATTCTGCAGTCACAGATCCGATCCATGTCCTTATCTTGACATTAAAGGAATAGATTTAATTGTCAGTCCTCTTAAACAAGCGTTTAATTCCATTCTGTGGGGACTAAAGACAGTCTTAAATAATTGAGCGGCCAAGAGATTGGTTATTTCTGTTTTCATTGCCCATATTGATTTAAGTGCAGTTAATCCTTTCAAATACCCATGTCACACAGGGCCTGATGGCTCTCTTTAGGGCAATATTGTTCCTCTGGCTAGATTATTTGACATCAAGCATTGTAATGTCACAATAAATCCTTCATGTAGGCTGTTCTTTTCAGAGAAGTACCAGATGGGGACTTTGCCTCTTACATTAAGCTCTTGGTTTTACTAGTCAGAAGTTGGGCTTGTGAATAATTTTCATTAAATTTTCTTTTGTGCCTCATAAAAACAACCTCTTCAGCAGTGACATTAAATAATCAGAGGCCCAATTAAACAGGCATGTTGGCATGAAASAAACCAAGGTGTTTCCCTCACTACAAATTAAATATAGTTGGGTGTAAAATAATCTCRTTTGGGATATAACCCAATACAGAATTTGTGGAATGGGTTTTACAGGGAAACGTGGGGATGGCTGAAGCCAAGATCCAACAGACMCGTTTTGTGACTCATTGCAACATCTCCCTGACTAGTGAGTTCTGGGGAATCCGTTTTATCAAATGCAAGCTAAGGTTTTTATTGGAGTTCTTGATCCTCTGCCAACAGGTCTAAAGTCCTGACCAATTTAGCAAACAAGGCACTCTCCTTTGCTAATTCAAGCTGTATCTCAGCATTGCCTTGGAATCAGCAACAGCAGGACTTGGACTCATGGTCTGCAGGCTTTATTGTGCAGAGTGGGTCCCTCCTGATATGAAGCATCATCATGTTATCTGCACCAGCAACCTTCATATTAACCAAGGAAAACAGGTTATTCAGTTATTAATAAGAAATTCTTCTTTTGTTACTGCTTTCTTACAAACCAGATGTGTATTTGAAATGCCTAAATTTTTARCTTCATCTGGATGAAGCATCTGGATCCACCTCATTAGGCAGCCTTTAGTGATGGAAAACATTTTGGATTGGCAGCTAAAAGGACAGAGCGTTTATCAGCGGTTTCASGTCTGCACATCATCCCTTTCATAGCATCTCCATTTAGATCACCCTTTCCTGTTCTCTCAAGTTGCAGGTGCACTCTGAAAATGTCCTTGCACTACCAAACTTCAGAATAAAATTATTATCTGCTTCTTCAGCAGGAGCAGTCTTCACTGTTGATTAAATGATGTTAAAATCTGTWCCTTCTGGACTCCCTGACTGTCAGGGCTGTTCTTCTTCCTAAGCAGAAAAATTATGTGCAAGAAAAATAGYGTATTGGAAAACCAGGCAGACAAGGAAGCTCTGCAAACCCAAAGAGGTGTGTGTTTTGGCCTCTGGTTTTGTGGTCAAGGACAGAGAAACTCATGGCACTTGTGGGTTATGCCAAAGCAGTTTCACTTCCRTTCACGGAGCAGATTGTGTAAAGAACTTAAAGCTGTTTCTTGTCTGTTTGGAGTATTCACAGTGCAGTAGTACGCACTTTTTTCTTTTTTTTTTTTAACTATTAATTGCCATTCTTCTGTTCTCTTGCCACAGACCTGCCCTAAACTCATTCTGGGTGGCCTCAAGTTCTCTGGAATCAGTAGCAAGGCACAGATAAAATGTAYGGGTCAGTTCTGCTGTACATTTGGTCACTTTTTTGGTTAATTTTATGTACGTGTTACTGTCAAATCCTATCCTGACTGAGTACGAGTTTACATATTTGATGCATTTTTAAATGACATTTTAAAGAAGTTTTCTTMAGACCATAATGGAGACAGTGTGTGAGGAATGCAGCTGAGCAGAGCGAGAGCATTCCAAGGGCACCGCGGTCCCGGCAGCCGCACACCCAGCGCCTCGCCGTGCCCAGAGGTGTCGGAATAGCTGTGAACAGCTAACAAGAGTCAATGCTATTGGAGACATCTGGCTCAGCTTTCATTTTTCAGTGTTATTAGTGCTTATTGGTACAAGGCTCAGGAATGCAGCCAATCCCTTTGAAGTGGAGGGTATTGTAAGGCTGGAGGCATTGTGAGCCTTGTTGATGACCCTGTGTGTAACCTTTCATTTAAACATCCCTAATGCACGGAATGAGAAAAGGCCTCTTTCAAAGAGAAGATTGGTAAACTGGAAATTTTGTTGCTGACATTTTAGTATTCATTTTGGATTTTATAACCTCCAAACAGATAACAATTTCTTTAATTTTGCAAGATTATTTAATTTTTTGAGAAATCTTTTACTCTGGTCATGTGAATACATCATTATATCACTATTCTTTTAGTTATTAATATATAATAAAGGTCCTTAATCTGTGCAGAGTACAAGCAACCAGGGAGGACACAGCTCTTTGATCTCGATGCAGAAAATAAGACAGAGACCAAGCGAAGCTGAAATCAGCTGCCAGCTCTGTCTTGTTCCCCTCAAAATCTCATCACCTGCATCTACAACAGCCTGGAACAGGAGGACAGTTTGACTTGTGGATAAATTGACTGTCCCAAAGGCAGCAGTGATGTCACCCGGAGCAGGCTGGGACAGATGATTTGTGTCACAGCTCTCACTATCCTGGAGACAGTGACAGTGCACTTTTATCCATACAGGAGAAATTTTTTTGAGCTGTCTCTGACAGTCGGATTAAACAAGTTCCCACCACCTGTGAAAGGTACTTTTATCAAGACAAAGAGGGATCTATGATTTTTTAAAAAAATCTAGACACTGCAGAATTGTTGCTTCCCCGTATAGAKAGAAAGGATATATTTTAAACTGTACTGTTTCTCTGATATTTCATATAAGAATGAACTAATATGACAAAGAAACAMGGTGGCACATAGAGGCAGTGTGTAAAAATGTGGAACAAAGAAATCTAGCCCACCATGACAGTGGAAATAAGAAAAGTGCACATTCCTCTGCCTGGGGCTTCTTCGCACCTCGGTATCCTTAATTATGTTCCAGGGTATTTTGGCATTCCTTCTATTTGCATTCAGATCTTTCATCAGAAAGTTAATGTTCTCAGAGCAAGTAAGATCTCAAACACCATAAATCCTAATGTTTAATACGTTAATGATATAGAGATAAGTATTTAATTTTGCCTTATGCATGACAGAGAAGCCAATGACAAAGAGCACTGAGTAATATTTATGAGTTCCATGCCTCAAGGAATAATAAGCACCTTAAATTATTGTAAATTCCGGCAAGGCACATACATTGAAGACTTTATAAAAAGTTTATGCTTTATGCACGTTAACTACCACATTGTTCTCCCTGTCATAGTGCAGCTTCTGGTGTTTCCAGTTGCTATAATTACAAAGCAGCATCTTCCTATGCCGAAACAATCTGTGGAAATGTGTCTAATCTGGCCTCCAGGTTCCAGCTATATCCTGAAAATGTCCATGAAAAGGGCAATAAGGGAATTTATTGCAGTGCTAGGCMAGTATCATATGGTTATGAAATGTCTGTCATGGCTAGAAACAAAACTGGATTCATCTTCCCTTCTCCTCTTTCCCCATCTGTGTATTTCTGTTGTGACCTGCATTTCCTCAGCAGAGCGTTTGCTTGAAGGGCAGCGGGAGAGAGGAACCTCACACACCCAGGAGTGCAGCAGCAATTTCCACAAGAACCTTTYACCAGTTCAGCAATGAAGAGCTGGCACGGGGTTGGAGCTGCTCAGATTCCCTGCCCTTGGAAAACTGAAAATGTCCTTCTTGGAAGAGCTGGGAGTGGAGGCTGTGGAGCTGCTCAGGCTGAGGACTCGGACAAGGCTGAGAACGGGCACCCACTGGAAGGGTCGGTACCAGGCAATAAATGGGCAACAAATCCACATTTATGGCCTTGTCTGTCACTGTGGAAGATCAGCTCCATRGCTCAGACAGATTTGCCTAACATTAATTGAGAAAAAAATGAACAACAAAACACAAACCRTTCGGTCTGTTGGAAGTGTTGCAATGAGATTTTTAAAAACAGGTTTCAGAACTTTGCYTCATAAGGATGTGAGGCACTCTTGAGTTTCTGCAGTTTTACGCTGCCCCTCTCCAACCTCTGCTACAGCGACCAAATCACCTGAATGTGGAGGAGGGGTTTGAAGTGCTCGGTGGAGGGGCAGGATGCTGACCCAACAAGGCTTAAATCGTCCAAGCATTTCTCTGCTCTCCAAATTAGTGAAGGTAYTTTTCTGCAATGAGAATTTTCTGCCCTCCTGAACAAATTTTGCAGGAGATTATTTAAAATATTGCGGTTGGTGCCTTCTAACACCAAGCCCAATGAAGTTTCTCTCATGTCTTGGAGGACTGCATACGTTTGCTTTCAGAAGGACAGCAAAGCATTGGCACAGCCAGGAGATTCCTGTCAATGTGTGAGGTACCTCTGAAGTAAAAAACGACAGCCAGAAATTGATAGCTGGTGTTTATAACTTAGACCCAAGAAGCTAAGACTGACATTTGCTGGCAGCAGGTTTGTTGTGGTTAAATGTCTTTTTTCTGTAGCCCACGAAAAATACTCAGACAAGAATTACTTGATCCACAGCAGAAGAATAGGATTAGCATCAGGAAGGGGTGTCTGGTGGCAGCCTTGGTAGAACAAGCTTCCCTCCCTGAATGGGATCCATTCTTCCCCAGGTGAGATGGGGGAAGGTGCATGGATGGCTGTTGCAATGTTGTTTCTTGCTCTCATATTGTGCCCTTTTGCAGTGATAAAGAGTTCCTCCACAAACCTCACTCCAGGCTGGAGGTCTGAGCTTGGCATGCCATCCCAGAGAGGATTTTACACACGGAGTGGTGGAGCCCCCATGGAATGCTTGTCAACCCTGCACTGTTTGCTCACTCCAAGCTCACTGGAAGAAGAGCTCCCTTCAGTCTCAGTCTGTTGTGGCGATTTTTTCCCTACATTTGGACTAGCACAGCCATACACCAGTGAGATCTCAGGCAGCTCCTGCAGGCTGACAGTCTGGCACAGACACACAAAGCCAGCTCAGCTAAGGTGTCACCCATTGTATGAACGTGCTGGAGTGGACATGCTGGGAGATCTCGGCTGCCAGACAATGAACAAATCCTCTGCGGTTAATCGTCATCCCTGCCAATGAGATGGAGGTTGGTTATTCTCACAATCAAGGACAAAAGTCTTTTCTTCTGCTCTTTATTGCCTGTGACAAAGCTGGTTGGTGCAGCTGGGATCAGGCCCAGCCCTGGGCCATTGCTGCCAGCTCAGCTGGGGTCACCCAACAATGGGGACACTCCACTGCTGTCACAGGATGTGCTCCTGCAGCCTGGAATATCTGTGTGTGTGTGTGTGTGTGTGCTCACAGCCTGGAGGGCCCTGGCACCTCTTTGTTTGCTTTGCTTTATTGGAAGGTAAGAGGAAAGAAGGGAAAATGTCCCCGCCTGGAAAAGGAGCTGCACGGTGACACAAAAGGGATGAAAATTCWCATTTCAGCTGAACCTCACAGCTCAGCTCAGGAGTGGGGTAGCAGRGGCTGCCGTGCTGCGAGGGCTCTGCAGACACGATCCTCTCCAAGCAGCACAGGCTGTTTCATGTYCAGGACAGACTGCCCAGGATGGCAGGATAATTCCAGGTTCCTCTGGCAGAGAGTGAACAGGCAGGTCTGACTGAGATGAGACATCAGAAAACAGTGATCACAAATTAGTGCTGCTCTCTGTTTTCCCATTTTGGAACTTTGCTTCCCTGRTGTGTTTGATGTAGGTGCACTAAAAGCATGGAATATTTTTTTCCACCCTCTGTGTTTTTGTGGTTACCTTTCTCCCAGCCTGGGAGCCAGCAAGCAGATCCAAGCATGTCCATTTGCTGCTCCCCACCTGCACCTCAGCAAGACACAGCACGGGATCTGCATCCAATGCTTGTCTCCGTAGGACCTGACCTGCTTACCTTTCCTGCTTCCCAGCATTTTCCTAGTGGCCCTTGCAGAAAATCACTGCCCCATGTCCTCATTTCCATCAAGATGCTGCCAAGAGCATCACAGCAGCTGCTTGCCTTCGCCACAATTTAGCACACATGATGACTGAACTGCATTTGTTCTGCATGTTTATCTAAAGCACTGCCTGTGTTCACACCTGCACTGAGCACCAAGGGACAATGCCCCGTAGTGTGGSTTAAATAAAAGTGTGCCCTTTGCCAAATCACCACCAAGGAGCTTGAAAAAGGTCAAAACTGCAGTGGTGTCCTTCCCCTTCTCCCTGCTGTTATGACTGTTATTATGCCTTCGGTGCAAAGAATAGCAGATGTTGATAAGCATCTTGGAAGAGATTATTTAACTTGTATTTACCTATGCACATAAACCAGGCTTGAGACAACGTGGGTAACATTCCATTGTTTGGCATCTAACATTAAAGAAATGAATGGCTCTTAGTTCATCTACTATTCTGGAATAATGTATTCCCTGATTTTTCAGGTGTCATTGGATTTTTGATATTTATTTTGTTGTATCTGCTTATCAGTGCTTGTTCTCCCTCCGCAAAGGATGCTCACCCATAAGCCTGTGGAAATCAAATACATATTCAGGACTCAAAACAATTCCTGCYTGATGTATTCAAACACAGCAGCAGAATTTCATCACCTACCTCACCACCAAATTCTTTTCAGATCTTATCTTTTCCAGTCATAAGCTAAAAAAGATGCATGAGACAATATCCTAACACCGCTGCAGGGGATGTGACTCCATCAGTAATTTGTGAGATAGATGTTGGGAGTGCCCCTAACTAAAATAGTTTGAGGATAAAATTATTGAGCAAAGTGYTAAAATAGTGCATTGCCCACTGGCTTGGTCCAGGATTTCCAGAGGGCTTCTAGGACTCAGATGTCAAAACGCTACTGAATATCTATTGGGATTTTGTTTCTAATTCAGCTGCCTCAAATCAAACTAATCCTTCTCATAATATTTCTTTCAGATTTTTGATGGTGATTACATAAAAAATCCCATAGACTTTGATCATAACAGACAACATTTGCTTTGATGTGTTAGAGCTTTGATAGCCACATCAACATGAAATCAAATTAAAGGAAAATTTAAAGATTTGTATCAGTTTATGATAGCAGCTATTCTTAAAAATCTCTGATAGAATTAGCGCATATATGATATTTAAGTGTAGTCTGAGAAGCCCAAGCCAGGGGACCAAGGTCTAATGCAAAA
>NW_026623824.1:164925-168376 GCF_030028575.1 Malurus melanocephalus | reverse complement strand
AAACCTGTTTGGTTTTATTGTCTTATTTTGTGGATGTTAGTTTTTCTTCCTGTGGTGTAATTATTACTTTTGGTACAGAAACACAAATATTCCAGGYTTGCAGATACCAGCTCCAGTTCTCAGAAACTCTGACAGCAAATTGAGGCATTKCTTCATTTGCAGTGTGAGCAGGGCAGCACTGCCTTCCCCACCACCATGGCACAGCTCCTTTGGGATGGGTGAGTGGAATAACGTGGGGAAAAGCAGCACTGGGACAAAGCAAGGATGAGCAACTCTGGGTGGGTTTGTCATGGGCAAGAGAGCTGTGAGCTGTGAAATCCTGGGTGGGTTTGTCATGGGCAAGGCAGCTCTGAGCTGTGAAATCCTGGGTGGGTTTGTCATGGGCAAGAGAGCTCTGAGCTGTGAAATCCTGGGTGGGTTTGTCATGGGCAAGGCAGCTCTGAGCTGTGAAATCCTGCACATTTAGAGGGGAAATGACGGTGTCGTGGCTCTTCAGGATCCCCCTTCTGACAGCTGCTACGTGTTTCGAGATGATCCGGAAAGAAAGGTACAGAGTTCTTTATTAGAAGCTGCAAACTACTGAAAGCAGTAAAAGGTCTGGTGTGGAAGTTTGAATAACAGTTTGAACATGTGAATTAAGGTTCAGAAATTTACTGTGATGCCCTAGGGGCATGTCCTTGCAGTAGCTCTGTGTAGAGATAAGCAAGGTACCATGAAAATCAATTTCTGCTTTTTGTAACCACAGTAATTTMGGCTAATTAAGGCAGGCTGAGCACCACCCTGGTGCTGAACAGAAAGCTGTATATAAATTGGAAATAGCTAAGCTGTCAACTTCAGTGAGTTCCTCACCCAAAAGACCTCACTTGCAATCACCTGTGGAAAAAAGCAACTTGCACAGACAGGCCATCCTGAGAGCAACCCAAGTGACGAGAAAAATGTTCCAGYTCTGAAGAAGATGCAATGCTTGGAGCTTCCTGCCAAACCTYGCTGGTGCTTTTTTGGGGTGCAGAGCCTTTGGGGCAGCGTCGCTGCGGGGTCAGCTGGGGCTCGGCCAACTTTGGGTGCCTGACCCACCCCAAAAGGGCAGAGAGAAACCGAGGGCACTTCCCATCCATTCTGCCCAGCACCCAGTTCAGCAGAGCCTGGCCAGGGCTTCCAGCACMCAGAAGATGAAAGGCTGAGCTCTAACAGGAGTCACCACCTTCCTCCAGCCCAGCCCAAGCTCAGCAGAGCCTGGGGCCCCTGAATCACCAGAGCTCAGCTTTGCAGAGCATTAGCTGCTTAATGCCTGTCTCTGCTCTCTGAATCACCAGAGCTCAGCTTTGCAGAGCATTAGCTGCTCAATGCCTGTCTCTGCTCCAGTTCCCACTCGGCTGAAATGATGAAACCCCGCACAGCATCGCTCTGACAGGGCTGCTCATTCCTGCAGGGGATTCATTTGCTGCSTTGACAAAGCTGCCAGGTATGTGGAAGGGGAAGGGCTAGGCTGTGCTCACAGGCTCCAAAAGCAGTTGAGAAATCTGAAAACACAGCACAATCTGATGTAAACAAACAAGTTCTGCATATTCCCCTTTCCCAAATATTCASAAGTCTTAAAAGAATTGGGTGTGTAATTGAAAGTAGCCGAAGGCAGCTTTATCCTGTGCTAGCAGCGCTTACGCAGCCGATCACCCCAGGTTTCACTTGGCAGCTTGACAGGGTTACGTGTTTTCACGTGGGTGAACAGCTCTCTAACAAAGCACTGCAGCCCCAGCAGCACTGAAAACCACATTGTCATGTTCCATGGGTTCTGATTTCAACAGGCTGGAAGAGAAGATTTTCCTTTCTTTGCTCCAGCCTTGCCACCAGGTCCCTGAAAGAACAGCCAGGGGCCTCTTTGACCTCTTGAATCTCCCTTGCATTTTAACTAAGAGCTAGAATCCCTTGTGCTCTGCCCTGTGTCCTCAGGAAACTCCCTTGGAGACATTGTCCCTGATGTCAAGGGAYCCCACTGCCAGGAAAACATCTGAACAGTCACTGGTTTAGATTTTGGAAGCCCATTTATCAGAAAATKTGATGCTTGTGAGGGATGCAATTGCTCTGAAGAGTGAGAAGCATTTGACTGCAAACCCAAGCGCTCCAGAGCACCAGGCTGGCTGCCTCACGTTCCATGGCTGCACTTTTTTCTCTAATGGGCCAGAGAGGAAGATCATTCCAGGAAAAGAAAACTCAAACAATGAACAAACCATGAAGGAGGGGAAAGATGAGTTACAGTCCCAAGATGTGTTACAGTACAGCAGAACCCTCACAGTTCTGCTTTGAGGAAACTGAGAAACTTGTCCTATCTCTCATGTCACCTCAAAGCTCTCTTAAAGTTACCAGATTTCCCATCTTTTGAGAAAAAGTCCCACWGTTGATGACTTTGTTCCATGCTAGATTTTTTTTTAAACCTGGAATATGATAAGATAAACCTTAAACTCCACAACATAGGCAGACACTACACGATACTAAAATCTGACCCTTTCTTCTACTACTATCACTGTTTTCATTCATATATATGCTCTTTCCTTCCTACTTGCATAACTTAAAAATACATGAGAGCACAAGTATTCCTGAGAGTTCCTTCCCAGAGAAAACACRTGAGCTGAGCCAGCAAGAGCAATTCTGCGGACTAAATCAATAATGAGCCATCATTAAAACAAACAAACAAACAAACAAAAAAGAAGCAGTCTCTTCAAATAGTTGCTTTCTGTTGTTTTAGGGGACAGAAGATGCTTTTTACATCCAACACTCTTGTGAGGGACAGGAAAGTGCACCTACAATACAAATCATATTGTTTACCTGAACCCCAACTWAGTGTATTTCTGCTTCCTTCTGCAGCAAGCTTTGATGTCAAGCGGCATTCCCAGCATGGAGACAAATTTATTTATTCATTAATTTAATATATTCAATAAGCCAACCAGCACACAGACTTATTCTTTACAAGTAATTAGAATGTATTACAAGCATACAAATGTGCCTAAGATTGAGAACTTGGGTTATAATCTAATGAAAATATTGTCACTGAATTAATTTCCTATGTGGAGCCAGACTCACAGAATAAAAAGTATATTGAAAGTCTTCAGAGACCTACTCTCAACAGCCCAGCACTACCTCTATTTTAAGCAGGAGAAGATTAGATTTCAAAAGCCTGTTCTTTGCCATGCATGTTCTGGTTGTCTGACAGGAATCTTCTGACTTGAAAGGCCTCATAGAAGTTTCAAAGATCAAGAAAGTGAAGAAACAGCTCGTTTTTGCTATAAATGTCATTAAAACCAGTACTTTATTATTAATAACTTATCTAATAATTGAAATCTAATTATTTATTAGGTTTTTAAAATTGTGCTATTGCTTTATTATTAGCCATTTATCATTTCCCATGCATTGGAGTTCAGCTGTTAACTCACCAGGCTCAAGGCAGTTGCACTGGTGG
>NW_026623824.1:156720-164510 GCF_030028575.1 Malurus melanocephalus | reverse complement strand
AGCACAGCCCCGCACTGGTACTCAGTCCTCCTCAAAGCCATTCATTTCACACTTGCCTAAGATTTTAATTTCTCTGTGTTTTGCAAGCTGCCTGTTGATGCAGCAGTGAGAAGAGAASCATTTCTAAGAATGGGACTCAAGAACTCGCAGACACAAACCCTTACAGCAGCTGGACACWCACAGGATGCGCCTGGGACCCAGAGAGCAGCGCCTGCACTCGYTCCTGGTCGCTGGAGGTCAGACAGGCACATGAACCACAATGGGATCTTGGTTCCAGTTTCCGTTCTGCTCAGCTGAWACAGAAACCAGGCAGGAGCAGCGTCTGGCGCAGTTTCAGATGCAGCCCCAAGTGAAGCCGCATCCCTGCAGCATCCTGGGTGCCACAGCCGGATAGCAATCTACCTTCCAGCACGCTTTTTGTTTCTTTGTGCCTCACGCACAGCTCTGGGGGCTTCTCCCTCTTCATAGCAGTGAAAAAAGTAGTTTCAGTTATCCTGGGCTAAGKAATGAACTGGTTTTAGTCAGACAYATTTTGCCTATGCAGCAGGCTTCCYGTGTCCAGCTGGCTGTGTCCTGCACCAATGGCTGCCACTGGGACTATAATCTCCTGTTTTCTCCTCTCAGTCCTAAAACAAAAGATTTCCGCATAGTGCTGAAGTGTAAAGAAAGATCAAGGGACTGCTTGGAGTTCCCTGAGAGCCCTTCAGTTCACGCTTTATCAGCGGCTCCTTATCACC
This sequence comes from Malurus melanocephalus, assembly GCF_030028575.1. Lineage (NCBI taxonomy): Eukaryota > Metazoa > Chordata > Aves > Passeriformes > Maluridae > Malurus > Malurus melanocephalus. The sequence continues at coordinate 163,773 of NW_026623824.1, read as the reverse complement.
TCTGATCTGACAACACAGGTGTGTTGGGATGCGCGGATCTCTGGTAATCTGATCTGGATAACTCATCGTGTCCTGCTGGACACCAGTTTGCTCGGTCCCAGTTGAACAAAGGAACAAACCAAGSCCACCTGAGCGGTGCTGTACCTGGGGGTGTGGTGGGGACAGTTCTGCTGTGTGGGTGTGCTGTTCCACCACCGACACAAAAGGTGTTCACAAGGAAAAGGTACTTCATATCCCCTGTTCCCAGTTTTATTGATACAGATGGCTCACTGTGAAATACCTTCCTCAAATAAATCTTAACTCTGTGCCCTGCATCCTTGCTGCAGTGGCAGAGCCCGAGCAGCAGCCTGCATTTCCCATGGCTCTGGGGAAAGGTTTCTGTCCCATCTGATGGACAGAGCTCGTCCCCAGGGCTGGCTCAGAGAAGTTCATGGCTGAAGGTCAGTTCTGGTTAGAGACAGGGTCACAAGGCAGAGAGGTGCTGTTCCCTAGCTCAGCACAAAATGCCATGTGCAGCAGTGAACACCAACACTCGCTCAATTCTGCACCTCTTGCACTGAGTCTCTGTCACCTCCCTCATCCCAACTCCCTCCGGGTCCCACATGAGCCCCCGGGGCCCCACTGCCAGAGGGAAGGAGGCAGCACGCCACAACATTGTCTGTCATTGAACACTGAACTGGAGCAGCACAAGAGACAAAAGAATTTTGGGAAGAGCGTGTTGAGCTCCAAATGAGGTTGATTGTTTATGCAGGAAATAGTATGGCTTTCAGGTAGAAAGCCCCAAGAAATCCTTCAGTGCCCTACCCTTTTATACAGTAATTTGAGTAAAAAAAATGGTTCAACTCTGACAAAACCATTTGAATTCTACCCAAGCCTGTTTAAAAGTAAAAAACCATAGCATATGGGAAGATTTGTTTGGAAGGGGAGGAACAACAAGCACAGGACAGTGACAGAAATCTGTGTCGCTGACAGATGACATGAGGGGTTTGAGCTGCTAAGAGCTTGCCATAAAAATATGGCTTTTATCTGACTGCAGATRAAATCTGCAATCCCTTTTGCTTTGAACATCATCTGAATGTGCCAGGGTCTGAGCAAACCTGCTGCTTCCAGGAGCRAGGTCTGTCCTAACAGCCAGTCTCGGCAGCAGGCACAATAGATGCCACAAGAGTTTGGGGTGAGCAGATGCTGTGTTAGATCCCTGCACAGTTCCTTGTGGATACGCCATCCCGTAGGCATAAACAAATGTCACTTCACTTCCTCATTTTGGTTACAGATAAGAGAATGTGATGCCCTCTTGCTAACTAAAGGTGAAGAGATTGTTACTGTAAATCCAGAGAGAGAGCAAAAGCGTGGATGCAGCCAGCAGAGCAAGCACTGTCACCATTCAGTGCTGTGAAATGTGCATTGGTCTGGTTCATGTTGTGCTTTACAGAATTGCCCACTTTGGTTTGCTTTGCTCTGCAGTTCGAGTGTGGCTTTGGCCGTGCCCAGCTCGGGTGATGCTCCAGGAGCAGAGATGGACACGGTGAGCTCTGTGTGCCCAAAGCATCCARCCCTGGCCATGGCTGCCGAGAGCCCCACACCTGGGCAAGGACAACTGCAGATCTTGTCTCAATTTAAGCTCTTCCACACACACTACTGACACTGTGCTCTCACTTTACCCAAATTATCCGTATTTAGTTCTCCAAGTATGAGCAAAGCCAGCTTAAAACTGCAAATGGTGGCTGTGGCTTTGACAAATATTAAGGGGCCAAATTAATTAGTGAGCTATCAGAGAGAATTGTTTCATTTTCCYATCATAAGTAAACAAAGAATTAGCATTGTCTATCGTCTCATTTCAGAACGTACCTGCTGGTGCTGGGGCTAATTATCATGTTCCTTCGGTGATGGAAAATAACCCTACAGCACCTTCACTACAAAATTTGGTTTTCAGGAAAGAACAGCCTTCTGATGATGTAAAAATGTGTTTCATTCTTACTGAGTAATTGGTTTTATTTGAATATAAATAAATGAGAAATAAATATGATATTTCATAGTATCTGATATACAATCTTTTATACAGAGGGGCCATACTCATAATGTTTTTTATGTTATTAAAAATACTGATAAAACACTAGGTATTCATTTGTTACACCACTTCCAAGTGCACAGGAGGATGAACAAATGCGTTTTCATTATAAGAGGTAATAATAATTAAGAGTGACAGAACCTTATCCTCAGGATCTGCCTCCCAGCAGCAGTTTGGCTGATAAAAAAACAGAAGTTAAGATAAGGTAGCAATTATTAAGACAAATCTTTTGAAGGGCTGTTTGAACTCGTGTGTCCAGCAGATAATCTGATTTTCCAAGGTGCTCCAAGGCGGGGGAGGCTGCATGGGAAGCAGTACCCAGGTGCAGGCCTTTAGCCCCTTGCACTGGCATTTTTACCTCTAGCCATTTCCCTGTCTCTTCTTTTGTTTGCTACAGCTGTGGAACATAAATCAGTCTCCATTCKGTCTCACTGACACCAAAGAGAAACACGCCACAAACAATGCACAACACCAAGCCCCAAATGTATTAATCTTTTCTTTTTCCTCTCCTTTTTTGTGATGCCTTTCACCTATTTTTTGGGGAAGATTCAAAAATGGCTACGGGCAACTCTAATTCTTTCTTCATAAATATTAGATGCACAGAGAGCATGAATATTTGAGTAGCTAATTCTGACTTAGGTGAATCCAGTTGCTAATGGCAATTCATTTTTCCTCACTGACATTCCACCAATAACCAGAGTGAGTGGGACAGGATGATGCAGTTTAGAGCTGCAAAGGAAAAGGGAATGGAAGTACCAGGAGCAAAAATGTTTTATTGATCTGGTCCTCAGGTGGGACCTGGGGCCRTGGCTCCTCCAGTACCTCGAGCAGRGGGATCTGTGCTTGGCAGTCACGTGTGGATCTTTAAGAACCAAAGAGGGAGGAAAAGTTTTAAACTGATTTTTATTGTGTCACTGAGATACCCCCTCTGGATGTGCTGTGCCYGTTGTGGTGTCACCGACGTGGTGGCCACAGGTGCCAATGCTGCCCTTGGGACACACCCTGAGCCCACTGCTGCAGCTCTGGAATGCTTCTCAAGCAAGAGAACACTGCTGCACAGGACTGCAGGGATGTGCTGGAATGGCTTGGGACACACCCTGAGCCCGCTGCTGGGGCTCTGGAATGCTTCTCAAGCAAGAGAACACTGCTGCACAGGACTGTAGGGATGTGCTGGAATGGCCTGGGGGGTGGCAATGGGGTTGTCCCATTTGGTGACACTAGGTTATCTGTAAAACTGTCTGCATTGATTTTTATAAAAAGTAGAAGYTGTGACTTCATGCCCAAGGCATAGACAAGAAATGTGGTGTTTCTGGACCTAGGGAATGGCAGTGAGTTATCAGATGTGACCACACCAAACCTCAGCTGAAGTTCACGTTCATGTTTACATGGCCCAGAGACATCAGCCAGTGTCTATCATTTTCTATTGGTCTTGAGTTTGCCATTCCTGGATGGGTGCTTTACAATCCATTGCTAATACTCACAGCCATTTGTTTTAGCAYGAGGCTGTCCTCACATGTGCTTTGCACAGGAAGATCCCTCTGTGTCTCTGCAATCAGCACAGTTCCTGTGCCAGGGCTGCCTCTTTGGGTTGAATCCCTGTCCATCCCTGTGACAATCTGCTCCCATCCCTGCAGAACAGCTCTTTGCCTGCAGAGGCCAAACACCACCCAAAAGGAGCCTCTGTCACCCCCTCGCCGTGTCCCTTCAGCAGACAGCTCCAGTTCCACACCATTAAAACCATCCAGGCTGCGCTCAGCCATCCCTGCCCAGGACACACAACACATTCTCAGTCTGCAAAGGAAAGAAAGAACTGCACACTGAGAGAAAATCCTGCTTAGTTTACAGGTTGCTTTTATTTACAAATATACTGAAGTGTAATCTCTCTCTTTTTTCCTTTTTCTGTTCTTGTTTAGACTCTGTGTGTGTGTGTGTGTGTGTGATGTGCACATGCACATGTTTGTGGGAAGGAACATGATGCATGAGAAACTCATGGACCTTAACTGCCAGCAACGGTGGCAGGAAAAAAACTGAAGTGAAATGAAATTTAAAAACACTAATAAATAATTTAATAGTGACAAATAATTAAATTAAAAAAAAAATTCCAATCTACATACATTATGGTGGTTTGTTTCCAACACAGAGGGAAAGGAGCAGCGAATCTACAGTGAAAGGAGCTGGTTAAGTATGAGAGAGCACAGTCATATTTTTTACAAGTTAAACAAATTGTAACAGACAGCTACAAAATACTACATTTCGATAACATAAATACAGAATATATAAATATACAAGTAATACAGCCATACAGAGCTAAAAAATAGGGTGTTCACTTAAAAACAGAGTTCCCAATGCAAGGAGTGAGGCAGCCCCGTCGCTGGCAGCGTGTTCTCTGGTTCTGAGCAGAACCAGAGTGCACAGAGCTGGGCTCCGGGCTGCAGCAGGAGGGAACAGCCACCAGTGCAGTCACATCCACCTCTGGAAACAAAACCATGCTGGAAACCCAGCAAAGCCAAAGCCTGAGGCAAACAGAGCACCAGCATGTCCCTAAGCAAGGAGCAGAGTGCCYGAGCCCTGTGTCCCCAGGCCATGGAGGGGGCTCTGGAGGGATCTGTGTGCCAGGGAGCAGCTTCTGTCAGGAATTGGTGATGGGATTTGGCCATGGATTGTGTACAGTGTGRTCTGAAGCACTGAGGCTCTGGATAMTGCAGCTCCAGCCCCCAGAGCTGSGCTGWGCTTCAGCTGCCTCTGTCCTTTCACTGCTGTGACCAACTCCAGCTTGTGRGAATCCTTCCCTTCCTCACCATTCTGCTGCTCATTGCTAGCRACTTTCAGAGAGAACCAGAATTCCCATAACAGGGTTCACGTGCTCTTGCAAACCCCAGAGCTGAACCCATGGAGTACCTGGGGCTTGGCCTCTGACCCTTGAGGAGTCCTGAGCACAGGAGGAAGAGGTAAATGGGTTGGCATCATTTCTGAAAGCTTTGCTGGCATGAAGGACCTTGCCCATGACACGATGCACAGTGAGGTGGCTGAGCAATGACCCTTCAGAGGACCTGGTGACGCTCATGTGAGCTCTGCAGGGTGGATCTGAAACACTCASTGAGCAGCTGCCACTGCCAGGAGCCACATCTCAGCACTGTCACTGTGACTGGGCCAAGTGACCTGCGTGTTTGTGATGACAGAGTTTAAAGAACAAAAGGAGATCAAAATGCCCAGGATGATGTTCAGTATAAGTGATCACAACCACCACAATTTATTTACAGCAGGATAATTGTCTCCAATATTGTGACTGTGAAATGTGTTTGCCAGGGTTGCCTCCCAACGCAGAGATTGRGGGGCTGAGAGGAGCAGTGAGGGCAGGAGTTGTGCCCTCGGGACCCGGCCATGCCAAGGGAAGGAGCTGCTGCTGCCCATCCCAGAGCCACTGGGACAGGAACTGCTGAGCAACGCCAGGGACCTGCACAATGAACAGCTCTGAGCTGCTACCCAGCATCTTCATTCTCACCATCACCTTTTTTATACATTATTGAGCACACTGAAACCTAATCAATCATCTTTTACTTAATTGCATCTTGCCACCACTCTGTGCATGTATTCCTTGATTAGTCAAAACAATGTGATGGATACACCGTGAGGAGCTCACTTGATGCATTTGTGTTAGAGAGGGGTTAATTTCCCAGGGAAAATCATCACTGTAAGGTGCATGTAATAAACTGCTGTCATGACCTCTAGCCTTTGGGATCCCATATGTGCAATCATTGTTTGTGGTTTCTGTGGAAGTGCCAGATGCTAAGAATTTTTGGCAAGAGTTTATCARTTTGAGTCAATGTAAGATATTACTGTGATAGGGCCCATTAAACATTTCACTTTCACCTGATCAGGGACATTCCCTTGGCAATAGAAGAGTAAAGCAGAAATCAAAAAGGTCAGAGGTTGCTGTATAATCTTTTACTGCAAGGTCCCAGGTTAAATCCACAATGATCACACTCCATAGGGTAATTTATTCCACCAAGAGAAAGTGACATTTATTTTGCTTTAATAAACTTTGGCCTTTGTTAACTATCACAGGCCCACTGGAAATCCTTGGCCATGCATCCCTTCCCTGGAGCAGCAGAAGCCCCCATGGCAYGGGCAGTGTTAGGTATGCCCAGGGCCTGAATGTTGCACTGTGCAGCTCCAAAGGTGTAGAACATGGGGCAACAAAGAGCTGAGGCATCACCATCCCMCACACCAAGGGAAAGGACATAGCATGTACAAGCAGGAAAAAAAAGGTGGCAAACAGTCATCCAATAAATCAGCAAAACGTTATGGTGACTTCAGCTATAAAATGTGGTATCTGATTTTTCCCTTGGAGATGGATTATTTTTCAACATCCATCCCAGATACAGAGGTAGAGTTGGGACAAGGCAGTTTTCCAAACTGTAGATCACTTTATAGTTCTCATAGAAGTCCCTGTAAACACCAAAAATGCCATTTTGATCCTGCCAGTAGTGAGATATGAAGCAAGGCTGTGCCTGTGTGAGGAGTCTACAGAGTGGTATTTCTGAGAGGCTTTTCTCTGACTGTAAAGCAGCACAGCAGAGGGGAGAGGGGGGAACGATGAATCCATCGAGATCAGTGGTGACAAATGACAAATGTCTACATGTGCCATATGAAACCTGCTTGCTTCTGCCCTGCAAGCAGAGAGGATCACCTGAGTTCYTTATAGATGTTTGCTATCATGCAGAGAGAAAGGAAATAGTTATTTATTTTGATTCACAAGGAAAGGGAAAARTACTTGAACAGGATGGGTAAGAAAAGAAAATCCTTTCCATTTCAAAATACATCCAGGGGCTCACAGCCCTCAATTGAAACCACATTCTGAGCAAGAAATGGTCCAGGCAGAGCACATGGACACGACAGCCCCTCTTCCCTGGGGATGGCAGCAATGGGAACGGTCAGGGACAGCAATGGCCCCTCACAGAGCCACCAGAGCCACCAGAGCCACC
>NW_026623824.1:146359-155383 GCF_030028575.1 Malurus melanocephalus | reverse complement strand
AGATTAACCAAAGCTTTGCACTTGTTTTTCAGTTATTACGGTCAATATATTAAAGGTATTTATTTGAGAAAGTGCCTATCCTGCCAATCTTTCCCCATGAGCTCTATTTTGAACACACCCTATAATTACTGATATTACCCTGGCAAATTTTCCCCATGAAGTTTTCTCCACTGAGAGCCATGACTGTACTTGTCTGCTTCTCCACATCATAATTACCACCAGGCAATATTTATAGCTATACTATTATTATTTATGATATTTTATGCCCTACAAAAACCTATTTGACATATGCTGAAACTTCAACATCAGAGACAATGGGATTTGAGCCGAGACAGCCCCTTCACTCCGCACAGCTGTTGTGACAGCGCTGGCACTGACACTGGTGGTGCTGCAGTCACAGAGTCCTGGCAGTGGGAGATTTGCAGGACATGGTGGAATTTCAGCTCAACATACCTGAACTTCCCATTGAAATTCCTGTCACAGTTTGCTGTCCCCAGCTGGTGCACGTTTCAGGACTTGTGGTGCTTCAGGCTAGTACTGTGTGTCCTCGATTCTTGCTGAGGCAAGATAACTAAAGGAGTGCTCAATTATTGCAGGTGGACAGTAGAGAACAGCACATTTATGCCTCATGCAAAACAAATAAACAGAACAGAATGAACAACACTTCTTTGCCAATCGTGGTCTAGACTYGAAATTTGGCACTTCAATACTTACAAACAAATGTAAATGTTTCAATCTCACACTTCAAAAAAATTAAATAAATCTGTCTTGAAAGCACCTTCAGTTTTAATTATTTAAGATCAATACTAACCTAAATGCCTCTGCCCCTAACATGCATCTCCTCTCCAGGGCCATAGACCTTTCTTATTCTGAAATCACTGGCTTTCTCCACAAATACTATTAATCAGTTCCCTCAGTATCATATGCATAAGGGCTATAAACTAATGAGCAGATCTAGGTTATGTAGAAAAAGTGTAGAAAGGAAACAAATGTTCGAACGTCACATTTACATTAACTTCTCACAGTTCAAATGGCAATTTATCCACAACATAGTATGAATCATGCAGTAAGAAAAGGGAGGAATCTCCAGTTTCTTTGATTTATTTGTCATATGGTCGACTGATGTCARTATCAGTGGCTTTAAAAAAAAAAGTTTAGACATCCAAAAGAAAGGAGAAGAGAAAGAAGGAAAAGATCTAGCTTTCCATAAAATCCATTTCCTTTAGGATGAGGAGCTCAAACCAAACCAGATCAAAGGCTGAGGACGAGCAGGTTCTTCTGTTCCTTCCGTGCTTGTCTCGTGGTCTGGCGCGAGCTGGGAATCAAGGGTACGGGACAGGTGGATGTGTTTTGTTTCTCTATATATGTATGTATGCAGGTAGCTATTAAAATATATAAACATACATACACATATACACAAACAGAGACAGTCTTCCTAAAAAAAACGCTCTTTGCAGTCCAGAGGCAGCAGAGTCACTGTGAAGGAAGAGCTGGGCAACATATGGCTGTAGAGTCTGCACTGGAAAAGTCACTGGCTAAACACATGCCGGCTGCTAGGTTCCTTTATTTTCATGAGGCGAAATAGGAGCTCTGCATAGAGTACAGCCTGTCAATGGGATTTCCTACTCTAGCCTGCATGGAGTTAACTTCGGAAGAGGCAAGAAAACAGTCGCTCAAGCTAGTTAAAGAGGTATCACTGTCGATATCATGAAAAATGGAGTCGTTCCCTGCAAATGAAACGCAGACGTTAGGCTGGTGGTGCAGCCAGGGGAGGACACGGCACACACGGATGGGCAATGCTGCACATTTGGGAACACTGCCCCTTCTGCAGCCACATCTGAACAGACTCTGCCTCTAAGGCTCTGATCTACACGGACGAGGGCTTGCTGGCAGCAACACCCCCAAACCTGCCAGGATTGAATTGAAATTTCAGTCACAGCACAAAACAGAGTCTTGGCTGACAATGGGAGCCAACAGCACTGGGGAGGAGCACGTCCTCAGCTCCTCCATGGCTCTGGCACTCATGGGGACAGTGGCATTGTCAAGAAAGGTGGGAGCAGATATTGAGTGCCCATGACAGGGAAGCATGGTCTCAGAGTCATATTCATCTATACACTCAGTGAAAGTTCTACCCGTGTGACAGGACCCAGAGAGACCCAGCTTCTATGGCTTCAAGTGACATCAGTTGTAAACATGCTCTCCTTTCAGAAAATTCCACTCTTTTAGGGCTGGTTTGGAACAGCACCRTTTATTAGCCTTAGCAACTAAGATTTCAGCTTACTTCAACACTGGAGGTACAGAAAAAACTCTGGCTCAAGTCCGGGGGGCTCTGCAAGTGTTAGTCTGGTTCCTTCTCTTCACACACGTATTTGAAAGGGCTTTGTGCCATCCCTACACTTCTTCTGGRGTGCAGAACTGCTTCCTAACGAGTTTTACTCAGAAAGCCAAGCAAACCAGCAAATCACAAGCCACCTAATGCTCGAGGGCACTTCGTRTCTCCTCAGATCCTTACAGGACCTCCCAGATTTCCTGTGTGCACCATGGACTTGTCTCATTGACACAAGCAGTGACAGACCCAGAGCAGCTTTCCTGTGCACGTGCACTGCTCCTGGTCAGCAGAAACGAGTCTGAAACRGGCCCAAGGCTGAGAATCACAGTCTGAAAAACCCTCTGACACTCTTTAAATGCCACACTGCATTGGTCCAGAATGGATTATGGGGCGTTTAGTGCTTGGAATGCATTTGATGCGTGGTCAAGCAATCGTGAAAGCAAACCATCATCTTGATTTGGGACAGAGAATAAAACCATGCAGGAGAAATGTCCTGTGGTAACCCATCTTTTAGTAGCTCAAGAGCTGCTCTTTAACAGATCCACGCATCCAATCTGAGTGGTCTTAAAGGGCTGCTTATTCATTTTGTAATGAACAGATTACTTCTCTTTATTGAAGGCACTTTTTCCTCAAAGCTTCTAAGAAAAAAGGAAAAACTTGTGAAGGAGCTAGAATTTGGTACTGTTTATTTTTCAGTGTCTTGGACAGTGGTTTAAAAAAGTGGAGCTTGGTGAGGTGATGTTGCTTCCTTTATCATTTATCAGAATTATACTGTGAAATAGTTTTGAAAGGTTTCCAAAGCTTGAGATAAGCTCTATTCTACCCCATTATGTGTGTAAGAAAATACACACATGAAACTAACTGGTACAAATTCCCTGGTACAAATCCCAGAAAAAACATTCTAAAAGCCATTTGTGGTGCTGCCCCGTGAGGAGTGATCCAGCACACGCCCCACTAGGTCGGATGTGGCAGAATGAGGCAAGCCTTACCATAGGGGTTCATGTGGTCGCCTGGCATTTGTGGAGGGGTGAGACCCTGCTGAAAGGGGTCTGTGCCATAACTGCTTTGCTCCATTGCTACAATCTGCTGCTGCGGTGCTGCAAGTGGTGTGTAGGATGTCATCATCCCTTCCATTCGGTTGGACATGACTTCTGCAAAGCAAAGAGGAGGCACAGTTACTGCTGGGGAACGGGGCAGCATCAGCAGCAAAAATGAGCCCAGCAAATGCACACAGGGGGATCCTGTCTGTGAGAGAAACTTCCCAGATTCTGTCCAAGCATAGAACCCTGAGCAATATGCTGAAAGACTTGTAATTTCTGACTGCACAGTAATTTCTGACTGCACAGTAATTTCTGACTGCACAGTAATTTCGGACTGCACAGTAATTTCTGACTGCACAGTAATTTCTGCAGCTCCTAGGTGCTGGATCCTGTCCTACCAAAGTCTGTATACTGTGTGTGACAGAGCCTCGTTTTTCTCTAACTTCTGCTGCTCCCATTTTTTCTGGCTCTGGGTAAAGGGGAGGATTTGAGGCTGCAAGGTCTTGGGAGCTGCAGATTGTCCAGAGTACGCACAGAGCACAGGGAAAGCSCTGGTGGCTCTGTGAAACAGGGTCCAGCACCTGCAGGGCACAGGAGGGGCTCTCCACGCTGGGCTGGGACAGCAATTCTTATCCCTGAGCATATTCCAGCTGAGCACTGTGTCCCTTCTGCAGAACAGAACAGACTGCAGGATCCACCTGAAGCAAAGCCTCCTGGAGATTTCCTCCAGTGGAAGCACGTCCACATGGCACATTTCTTCTGGAAAGGAGGTAACAGCTTCTGTGTGAGCACCTCTGGCTCTGCTGTCACCAGAATAACCTGGGCTGAGCTGTGTGGCACTCAGACACCCCTCAGAATGCTCCAGGGCTGATTTCACACATCACCCCAGACCTGCACGCACCCCTGGATTGCTCTGCTGAAGCATCCTCTGAGAATGGCCCTTCCAGACAAGKGCAGATTCTTTCTCACTTTGCTTTATCACAAATCCCCTACCTTGTCCCAGTCGCTGTGAGTTCTGCTGCTCCTGCTGCTGCTGGTGCCTTCGTGCTAGCTTTTTCATCTGAAARAAGCAGAACAGAACAACCTCACAGCCCCAAATGGAACAATTTTGTTTCCTTACAAAACCCTCTGCAAACATCAGTTAACACAGACCATTTATACTTATGCAGACATTGSTGTAGGTTCAGTTTCAATTCTAAGCTTAAACATTTTCGTTTCCAGTTCAGATCTACATGCAAAATTTACTCCCAACCAGGTGTTGCTTTGAGCATATGAATTTAATATCTGTGTTCAGAAGTTGYCTTTCTGGTGTGGATGCAGAGAGCAGCACAAGCAGAGCCCTCAGAGCTCGGCCGTGGCATTTCTGCACCGTGAGCTGCATTTGGGAAAAGAGCCCGTGCTGAGGCATCACCTGCATTTGASTTTTGAGAAYGGGAGGAACAGCCTACCTTTGCTCTTTGGTTTTGAAACCAGACCTGGACCACTCGCACACTGAGCCCTGTTTCAGCTGCCAGGGTTTCTCTGACCTGCAGGAGGAAATGCTTAATGATGCAATTGTTCAAAAGTTAAAAAAACCCCAAAGAACCCTAATCGGTTTTGTTAGGAGGAACACTTGTATTTACAACAAAAATTGCATGTGTTGCATTACTTTTAAAATTCATCATATTTTTGCACAGTGTTGTCAAGTTCTGCCCTGATGGCACTACTGGTTCTGTAACTACTCAAAAAACAGTCTGAGCTGAGGAACACTGCACTAAGTCATTTCATGTTTTTTATTTCACCCATAGAAGATTTCTGCCCAGACAAAGTGCTCTGGCTGCACCCCAGGAGAAGTGSCATTGTCCCAGGGAGTGGCAGGGAGAGGACAAGTGCCATTGTCCCAGGGAGTGGCAGGGACTGTCTGGGGCTGTCAGGACTGATTTCAGTCCTCGGGAAGCACCCACCTTTCTACAGGGCTTGGAGGATACTTCAAAGGATGCTTTGAATGCTCGTCTCTGCTGCGTGGTGAGTATTGTCCTTGGTCGTTTAGGTCTTCTCGGGTCCTTGCCATCGTCGCTTCCTTTCCCTTGGGTTACTTGGCCTTTGGTGGGCTTCACATCTCCATCTTCATCATCACTTTTGACTGGTGAAAAACAGGATAATAATTGCACTGTTGCACCAAGAAAACAGGATGTTTGAGAACTGCTCTTCAGTCAAGAGGTTCAGCTACTGTSCCATGGTTATCTGAATCCTAAAGCAGCTGTGGGCAGGAAGAGACTATCTCAGATCTGTGTGCTCTGCCTAAATCAAACGCCACAAAAGCATAACAATGTTTTCAATTTTTAATTGAGGACAAGGGACTGATCAGGGGATGGAAACTCAGAATATGCTTCAGKATTTCCAGGAACTGGGCACAGAGAGAATTTGTGCCCTTCCAGCATCTCCTGGAGWGCTCATCAGCTCCAATCTCAGCACCAGATAAACACCTTTCCCTTCACAGCCCAACTCCAGCTTCCCCTGAAGCATTATCTGATCCTGCTGCCTTCACTGCTGCAGCAGCAAAACAGCACCAGGTAAGGATCACACAAGTGTCTCAAAGCCTGTCTAACTAAATACAGTGCAGATTCCAGTTATTGAACATTGTTCGGAAAATTCTGAAGCTCTAGAGATAATATTAAGGATAATCTTTGTCATCTCATTTTCACTTTCCACAGAAAACAGCAGTAATCCTCCTCTGTGCATTAGAACGTGTCTGTATGTGCAAGTTCTCTTCMTCAGTAAATACGTGCATGTGCTCACCTAGACCAATGAGATGCTTTGTATTTTCTATAACTAAATTCTGAATCCTCATACAGTCTGGTGATATCACATGTGTTGGTATATCGTCCTGGGAAATCTCAAGCACAGTGGCAAAGGTTGAGGGGTAAATACAAATTTTGTTGTGAAAATCAGCTTTCCAACTCAGCGTATTTTATTTCACCAGACTACTGATTTTTCTTCTAGGAAACATCACATTATTATAGGGACTTCAACATGAAGAAACACACAGAAATTTTTATATACTGGAAGACTACATTTGGGGAATCAACAAATCAGACTTTAATTCATTTTAGGGCCTGATTATTATGCACCTAGCAGTTTAATCACCTTTTGCTTTAATAAGCATCTTTGGCCTAATGATTAAAGAGAAGTTCAGCCATTTTAATAACCACGACATTATTAACTTTCCAGCATGCCATTTCTAAGGAAAGGTTTGTGAGGATTAATACTGCACATTGGAGAGTTACTTTTGAGTGCAGTGGATAAATATTTGATTGAAGCAGGACACATTCTCAGCCAGGGCTCTGCAGACTGTGTGCTCTCACGCAGTCCTCTGGGAGATCAGCGTTTTCAGTGTGTTAGACAATGGGAAACAAACAACTTGTTTAATTTGTCAGCTTGTTTTTCAGGTTTGGGTTTGGCTAACAGAGAATAATGAGGGAAAAAAGCGCATCTCCAGGAGTAAGAAACTCGCCTTTGTGCCAAAGGGAAATGAAATTGAAACTAAGGCTGGTTTGTGCTACTGTGGCAGCTCCTCACTGCTGATCACAAGCCAGATCTGGTTCCAAAAAGTTCTTCAGTACTTCTATGTTATACTTGTAATCTTTCTTCAAGGCACTATTTGTGCTTGGCAGAGAGATTCCTCTCAAAAATTGKATTATTGCTGTGCCCATTTCCCTASTTARTGCTGGAATAGTACATGTGGAAGATCCCCTGAAAAATACATAAAGTGGATGGAAAAATGCCTTTGGAGAACAGTGCACTGCTGCCTCACTTGAGGGAGACCTTGGGTAGCTGAAGTCAGTCTGATTCAYGTTTTATGATCTTATAGGAAAACCCTTTGCAGAAAACAAAAAAGATTTTGTCTTTTACTAAGCAGGAAGGTGAGGAAGGCAGTCAGGTTAGGGGAAGCAGACTGTGAGTAGGAATGTTTTCAGCTGTCCCTGCACATTTGCACAGGTGGCACATCATATAGATAAAGCAGATGTGAAAATCCATGTACTTTTCTATAAAAAGGCTCTACAAACTCCTGCAGCTTTTCCCRTCAGAGCAGGGATGGGAAAAGCTTACCYGAGTCGGAGTCATCTGGGCTGACGGAGCTCAACAAGTCTTTCTCCTTCTCATAGTCGCTTTTGCAGAGCAGCTGTCCCTCCTTGAGGACAAACTCRTCTCCCTTCCTGAGCTGGCGCTCGCAGACGCAGCAGCAGAAGCAGCTCAGGTGGTACACGCACTCCAGGGCACGCATCACAAACTCGGTGGGAGCGATCTTCTCCATGCAGCCGCTGCACTTGGCAGCAAACAGCCTGTGGGGAGAGAGTGTCACATCAAATCCTGCACGGACCCAAATCCAGCAAACCCTGCAAACATCAGCCTGTGGGGAGAGAAGAGTCACATCAAACCCTGCATGGACCCAAATCCAGCAAACCCTGCAAACACCAGCCTGGCTCGTGCTTCTGCACGCTGCAAGACTCGCAACCTTAGGCTTGGAAACAAGCAGGCAATTCTTTCAAATCTCAATCCCTTTGGTCTCGAGATTCCCCAAATCACCTTTGCCAGACAAAGCCCACTAAGATCTGTCCTTATCTCTGTGGTTTTTTTCCTTTTCAAAATGAGAAACAGAAGGGAACTCTCAAAGTTGGATAATCGCTCAAACCCAGATGTATTTGAATTCACCTTTCAGAGGAAGGACCAGCTCCTGCTTTGTTTTATGCAGGGTCTCTGGTTTCAGCACTTAAGCCCTATTCTGAACAGATTTCACGACTTTCCATTTTTGGTATTGTCTGAGGAGGCTGATAAACACAGAAATGAGCATGAAAAGTCTGTGCTTTTGCTGAGGCAAAGTCAACACACGTACATACACACACAATTACACACRTGTAATCCATAAAGAGAGGAGTGAAATAACAGCTTTTCTTTGGATGCTGAGTTATTCCAGAACAACCTGTCTCTGAAGGAAGCACTGTGCATTTCAAATGGTGTGAAACATCCTTCAGCAGAGATAGGCAGTGATACAATCTGCAAAATTACCAGTGTAATCACAGACCCCAGAACACACACTGCATCCAGACYAGTTCTTCTTAATGCTCTAAAAAGCCTGTCTTTAATCCATCATTAATTTTCAAGTTTTAAGTTAGAATTATTTAGATTGATTTTATTTTGCTTTTCTAATGGCAACTGGGAATCTCCCTAAGTGAGATTTCTGAAACGGGCTGCCTCAAATAAAGACAAATCGCTACGTTACATCCCTGTGTCACCTGGTGTGCTGGTGATTTGAAATTCAGTGTCTTTTATGGCAATACATCACAGCGCAAGGTGCATGAACATTTACATTTCAGCAMGGAAACGAGCGCCACTGCACCTGTGTATTCACAGGAAAAAGAATTAGATTCTGCTTTTTAGCTTGGGGTGTGCTGACTTTTTTTTTATCATCATAAAAATTATAATTTTTCTCTAAAAGGGCAATTCTCCTTGATCTTAGAAGGCAAAGGCTGTGGTAGTTATTCATTCCTCCAGAGCCTCCATTTTGTCTGAGCTGAGAAGTGCAGGGAAATGGCAGGCACGAACCTCAGCAAAGAGCTGGAGCCCAAGTGGGCAGGAGGGAAAAGCAAATATCGATATGGTTCCAAAAAGCGGCTG
>NW_026623824.1:135173-144654 GCF_030028575.1 Malurus melanocephalus | reverse complement strand
CCGTGCCCGTGTCCGGTCACACCGGGATGGACGGGGCAGTGCCACCGTGCCCGTGTCCGGTCACACCGGGATGGACGGGGCAGTGCCACCGTGCCGATGTCCGGTCACACCGGGATGGACGGGACAGTGCCACCGTGCCCGTGTCCGGTCACACCGGGATGGACGGGACAGTGCCACCGTGCCCGTGTCCGGTCACACCGGGATGGACGGGGCAATGCCACCGTGCCGATGTCCGGTCACACCGGGATGGACGGGGCAGCCCTGACAGTGCCGATGTCCGGTCACACCGGGATGGACGGGGCAATGCCACCGTGCCCGTGTCCGGTCACACCGGTACCGCGGCCGCTCCGGCCGTGTCCAGGCTCCGCCGCAGTCGGGGGTCCTGTCACAGCGCCGCTGGGCCGGCAAACGCTCAAAAAAGAGACCCCGTCCCGCCGCCCACCTCCCCATCCCAGCGAGGGAAGAGCGGGGCGCGGTCCCGGAGGGGTCGGGGAGCGTTTCGGCCCCGTTTCGGCCCCGTTTCGGCCCCGTTCCTGCCCCGTTCCTGCCCCGTTCCCGGAGCCGGGCTGCCGCTGGCCCGGGGCTCAGACCGCTCCAGCTCGGGGCCGCTGCCTCCGGCTGTCTGCCAAGCAAACCGCACAATATGCCACCGTCCAGCGACAGTGAAAACACAAATGTARCACCGTTCACAGATAATTTCAAGAAGAAAAGCCCAGAAAAGCATCAATCCCTTTCACCTTCCCTCAAATCAGGACAAAAAATAACCTCCTTGTCCTGTGCAGTGTGTTATTTCCCCGACCACCACCTTTGCTGTCACCTTACTGAGTGGGTTTTTTTTTGCTTCAAAATAAATATATCTAACATGAACAGAAAATACTTGGTGTTATTTACCGGCAGCCGACTATTCCGGGAKTGCTGGTGCTTTTGCAACAGCACTTCCCAAGGCAGCCTTTTAGCTCTAACAAATTACACTGCCATCAGTATATACTAACTCTTTCAAATGAGCATTAAATTGCCCTGACAATACTGCATGGACTTCATATCCCAAATTTAACTCTTGTCAAGAAAATTCTCTCCCCTGTACACAGGTACTCTGCATTGTAACATGCATTCACACAAATACACACACAGAGCAGCGTGTTGGGTTGAATTCTGAGATTATAAAATCTTCATTAAACCTATCTTATAGGGTGTTTATAGGTAATTTTTCAGCTTCCCAAGAGGAACACAAGGTTATGCACTCTTTTTGCACAAGGCAGTCTCACAACAGGAAACTAATCTTGACAAATGACCAGACTTTGATAGCTGTGATCTAAACCACTGCTCGTTAGACTGTTCATTTTATAAACGAATGGTAATAAACCTGTTGGGAAGTGTAGGATAGCAGGAATACTTTACAGATCACCCCTTTACAGGTTTCAATCAAAGCCATAAATTTGAAGGGGAGCACACAGATATTCTGTGCTGAGACAAAGACTGTCCCACACCAACCACATTTAAAGGAATATTTCTTTTGCTTTCTATACATTTTAAAAATAATTTGCATAACTCTGGCTTTTTACCCCCCTGCCTGATTGTCTCCAGCTCTCTYAAGTTAATGTCAAACCTCAAAACCCTTGGATGTGTTAAAGTATGTGGAGAGTGGAAATCAAATGCCTTTATTAGAAGCCGCAGGAAATCTTCGACTCCTAAGCACAACGAAAACATTCCAAAGAAAACTGTTCAAAGAGGACAAAGAAGAAAAGCAGAACAAGAAAACCTTGTTTTGAATCAATGATTGCAGAGTTTTATAAATAAATTCTGTTGCCTGGACAATTTTGAAAGACAACTCAATAGGTTTAGGAGTTTCTAAGTGTGTTTGCCTCTATGCCTGGAACACTTGGGGGACTCAGCCAAGCTAAAGCTCAGAACAATGCCTTGTCTGTCCATCACAGTATTCACAATAAATGCTCTGAAGCAACTTTACAGTATTAGATAATAAAAAAGTCTTTACCAGCTAAAACTGGGTGAACTTAAATTAATTTTACATATGTATCAGACGCAATGCAAATGATAAGACATGTCCTGACTTTAACCAGTAGATGAAAACGTTCACCGGCGGAAGAGGCCATAAAGATTTTATTTGTTAGGATATCCTTGTGAATTCAGGCTGAATCAGTAATCCTACAAACAACCACAGTTACATGATCCACTGTGCCTTCCTGTGTGGCACAGCCATCTGGAGTGCAATACAGACCCCTGATTTATGATCTCCTGCACAGTTATCTCAGTAAGTCTGACCCTGCTTTGCTCCTGAGAATCACAGTTTTGCTGTTTACTCTCCTGACAACCCCCCCTTTACCTTTCCATGGCTCAGTCCCGTCCTTAATTTCCTCCTGTCTGTAGGTAAATAGATTTTAATTGTTTTATTATAACTAATTAAATCTGTGCTGAGTGATCTCCATGTGCAGTGTGAAATTTGCCGTTCACATTAAGTGTGGTTCAAGAGGTTTGTTATACAGGACAAAGGTAGAAAAATAGACTTATTCAGGCAGGTTGTTTATTTGCTGGGCCTCTGCCATGAAGCAGTAAATAGGAAGTTATTAAGCTGTGTTTGACGTGGGCARGAGGACAGATCTGTACCCACCTACMRGAGACCTTCAGTCATTTCCCTCTCTGTGCTACTCTGACATTACGTGTTGCAGCAACCACAGCAGACACCCGGCTTTTCTTTATTTAATAAATACACCAAAGTAGTGGTCACAGCTTTTGTAAACTGTCTCGGTGCAGTCTGTGTGATGCTCTTCTCTCTGCTCACACCCGCCTGACTCAGCCCTGTCGGGGTTCTRCTCTGGGAGCTCACCCCACACTCCTGTGCCATGGAACAGCGAAGAGMTGGAGTAAAATACATTATGCTTTTCACACAACTGAGTTTTATTAAGAGAAGAAATGAAATTACTAATGAAAGACAGCTGTTCCTTGTTCTTTGGGAGAAATTTTGATACTTCTTTCTTTAGATGGCATAGAATTGGAAAAACAGTATGCATGGGGCTTTTCCACCAGAGGACCTGAGTATTTTTTGTAGCATCTTACAGCTCATAGATGCTTATAAAATAKAAAAACTGTTCCTTAGTTGCACTCAATTCTCAACATTCAAAACATCCTGAATGCAGTGAAGCACAACAGGAATAGAATATTCTAATTTTATGATTTGAAACACCCTACCCCCTTAAAAAAAAGAAATAATCCATTTAAAATCTTTTCCCTGCAGAAGAAATAATTACATTGTTTATTAAAGTAAAGTAAATTTCATAGCTGAAACTTCACTATAAGGAAAAGAATTCCCTTTCATTGAGTAGTAATAAAACATGCAAAAATTAAAAGTTTCTAGAAAAAAAATTAATATTTAGAGAGAAACTGAAAGAAACCTTTTTTCTTCTTCAGGGAGAACTGAAGAAAATATTTATTAACCCTCTCTCCACAGGTGCAGCAGTATGAACAACAGCTCCTGGGGTATCTTGTGTTAAACCAGCACTACACAATGTGGATTTGGACTGACAGATTACATATTGCCTGTCTTGGTAATGAGTGGCTTTTTCTTCAGGTAARTATTTTAGCTGTATTTCTGTGAGGAGTGCTACACTCCCCTGCCAGGACGAGCTGATGGTTCAAACAGCGAGAGGAGCCAAATCTCGCTCTGAGCTGTCAGGACTCCGATTGTGGGCACTGCCAGAGCCACAGCTCCATCCTCACTGTGTGTGCCACCACAAACCCAMCGAGTGTCCCGCAGGAGCTCAGCCCAGGAACAGTCTGTGCCAAGCCCAGCTCACAGAAAACCACCCCTGACACCATTTCCTGCTGCTGAGACCTCTCTGGTCCTGGGCACACAGCCCCCGCTCACCGGCACAGCAGCTCGGGGTGGGATGGATGCTCAACAAAAGCACAAAGACACGAACCAGTTACAGCTTCCATCCCCATGCAACTTGCTCAAGGGGGACCAGAATGACCTAAATAGTTCCATCTCCCTTAACTATAGAGCAGAACACAAAATGCAAAGTGCAGAGCAGTTTTGCGCTTTGAGCAGAATGTGACAGAATGAATTCTTCTCTTTGCTTAATTTTCATCCCCTAATTGACCACTTTGTTCAACTGTCTTTCATCACTGCCACGCTGTTCTGTTTTATAGCATTTTCCATACAACACTTTGATGGAAAAATTTATGAAGAATAGAATTATTGCTGTTAGAAGGGAATTAAAACAATTTTTCATTTACAAAGTCACTGATATTGCTCTACTGTGCTCCACCTTTGGGAATCCAATTGCTCTTCTCAGCTACTCCCATTCCTCTTTATAGCACGGCAATTGCACTGTACAGATTATGGCTGCAATTTTCTCCTAATCTGTTCTGTAGAACAGAAACTGTTATAAAACTGAAGGGCGTCAATTGAATGGATAAAGCTGGGGCTGCAATTAAGAAGTCTTAATGAATTAACAGAATGAGATGATTTTGTTAGAATTAATTTTTAGGCAGTGCGAAAATTGGTGAAAATGTTGTTTTTATCCCTGAGTTTCAAAGGGGCTGAATGTGCTTCTGCTGCTGTGTTTTGCATTCTCCAGATCACCAAGGGGCTGTAAAAGCATCATTCAGGGAGTTTCATTTCTGCCACGACTCTACTCAGCTGTGGGCAGCGGCCACCAAAACCAACCGGGCACTCCCTTTTTTCCCTTTGGATTTTTATYCAGTCATTTACACAAATTAAACTAAATCCACCTTCATTTTCTCCCTTTATGCCTTCACCAATTTCCAGAGGAGGGGCCCCACGGCACAGCCCCGCTCCAGCCCGTGGAACAGTTCTGCTCTCAGACACATCTTATCCTTCTTGTTCCCTAAATGGCACACTGAATTTACATCACCAACAACATAGGGAAATTCTTCTAATGCAATTTTCATATGAGATTTCACCCTAAAGGCCCCATAAGCAGCGAAATTGTACTATTGTGATTCACTGGCCCGGTCTTCACTTTTGCAGAAAAAAATGATCATGTGTCAAAGCAATTCAAATGTTATTTTAAAGTTATTTCTTGTCTGGCAAGAATGACTTAGGGAAAGAATTTRCACAAGGCTTTCCTCCCAACTAAGACCATTAAGAGGAAGAAATGCTATTTGCCAGTATAAAACAAAATCACTTCCTGTGCCGCTGCAGTGATGCTGGTAGAGAGCTTGTGCCCAAACTCTTTCAACACAGCCAATTTAGCAACTGATTTGCAAGGGAAAGATACCTTAGTCCTGTGGTGTTAATGTCTTTGCAGTGGGGGGTCTATTGCCAGCTTCTCCAAACTCATCAACACAATCTATTATTAATACCCAGAAAGGCTTTATAGTATCTTTATAGCACAAGGCAATGAAAGCTCTATGGTGTAATCTGTTATCTATATTGCAAAAACATGTGAAATAAAACAAAACATAGACACTTCATAAACAAAATGTTTCATCTATTATATCTCTCTGCCTCCCCTGTATATAAAGCAGTGGGGTGCAGGAAAGGCATTCAGAGAGATTTGTTGTTAGATGTGGAACTGGCTCCTTTTAAAATTCTATTTGTATTGTGGCAAATTTTACACTGAATGAAAATTTCTGCTTCTTTCACTGAGATGGAAATAYTCAAATCTTTGCAAAATTAGGCTGTGTTTTGTCGGTAGAGCAAGGGAGGTTCGGGCCAAAATGCAGCTTGTGAACTCCTCCAGAAAAGCTCTGTGGCATTTGCGGGGATGAGCTCGGGGGGAAGGCAGAGACAGCAGGGACAGGACAGGACAGGAATGGGCACAGCAGGGACAGCAGGGACAGGACAGGAGAGGACAGGAATGGGCACAGCAGGGACAGGTAGAGGTGGCATCGCCACGGGAGGAACCGAAGAATCTGTCTCCAATCAGCAGCAGCAAAACCAAATGCCCACTAGAGGCAGTTATTTCTCTGAAAAGCATTCAAGAACAGAATTTTAGCAGTCCTGGATCTTTTCTTCTGCTACTGATATGTGTGTCAATATTTTATATGTAAAACCTAGAATTATTCTATGTTTAGTCCCTAGGAACAGACACAGTTAGAGACACGATTTAACAGCAAAGAAGTATTTGCTGTTAAACTCACGGTTTAAAATACAAGAGGGTTTTCTYTCAAATAAATAGATTTTGGCAAAAGTGGAACCGAGAGGGAAGCAYGAAACAGTTTTGTGTACTTGGTGCATGTATGTTTGCAATACAGTAAGAACCAAGAAAGTCCTTGACATAGGGCTGTGTCTTATTTCCCAGATGCCTTTTTACGTTCTTCGCCTGTTGAAAATAAATTGTTCTTTTGTAGTGTTTGTCTTTTCAGTCCAACTGTCAGCTATTATTTTTCTATTTCCTCTTTTTGTCACTTTGCATTATTTTTGGTGCTGTAATTCCCATTTGTTCCCACTCCTATCTTCCTGTCTCCCATTGTTCCATTTTTTAATCCCCAGTTTTACTCTTCTTTGGCTCTTTTTTGGCCCATTCTCAGTAGGGTTTGAGAGAATACCCAGGCGTGACTCCCTGCTATAGCAACCACACCTCCCCAGGAAAGCCACAACAATCTCTTCAGGAGGAGGAAAGTCTTTCACAAGCTGGCAGCAAAAGTAAATCCTTCTTCAAGGAACAAGAAGGATTAGCAGGGAGCAGTGGGCTGCAGACTTAACCCTACCCCTCATTTCTTTAGAGCACCAGTCACTCAGAACCCTGCTGGGATGTACAATTAAACACAACCCAAAAAAATCCTGAATGACACAAGAGCAGGATTGTGTAAAGGTTTAATTCCACTTTAATACCTTTCCAAGTTCAGAACTCAAAGATAGCAATTTAACCCAAGAATCCCCATCYGAGCATGAAAAGTTGCTGCTTGTCTTACAAAAGTCCAGCTATATTCTGCTCTAAATCWTGCTCTTTTAGGCTGACCCTTAAGGGATGAAATTTTTCTCCCCCAATCATCTCACACAGTTTCTCTTCATTGTCCTTCTTTCGCAAACTTTGTTCTTCTGATAAAAATAAAAGAGTCTTACCAGAGCCATGGAGTCTTGTAAAAAGAACCACTGAAAAATGAAAAGGAACACAAAAAAAACCCAACTCAGATCCCCAGAACTCAGGTAACTAAAGGTGTCTCCTGCAAYGTGTAAGAATGGTAATTTATTCTTGTAATGTGGAATTACTCTAATTAAGATTATGTCAATTACTTACTATTAAAATTAGGATGGAAAATGAATATCCCTCTTAATACAGGGTTTTTTGAAAATCCAAACATCTGATTCATCTTYGTTAAATTAAAGAACAGATGAGCCTGGTCATTCTAGTATGGATGACTACTAAAGTTGCTCTATGAACTGAATTTTTGAGATTAGACACAGAATTACAAAAATCTCCTGGCTTCTGTAAGACCAAATATGGTTGACAGAGCCCTAAGACTCAGCATCTGTGTTTGCATTCAAGCTTTAGTAAACTGGATGCTCTAAACCCACCCAAAGAGATTTATCAGTAAGCTGTGCCTACAGCAGGGCCAGACCCTGCGCCTGCCCTGAACGTCTGCACAGGTTTTAAGTTATTTCAGCAGCCAAACATTTATCACACAGGACACTTCCACATGTGTGAAAATGAAATCCCATTAGACACCAACAACATTATTAGGCATGCAAAGAGGATTATTCCTTTAAGCTCACAAGACTGAAAGGTTTGTCTAAACATTTTATTAACTTTTTCAGATTTTTTTTTTAATTAAATGAAAAGTTGTAAGTAGGTCAAAGCTGAAATACTTAAATTAAATACTACTTAGCTTTTGGTTAAGTGCAGGTATATATATTATACACACACACACACACACACACACAAAGAGAAAAAAATAGAGGTGCCTGTTAGAGAGAAAGTATACAAAATCCCTTCATATCTTATCAGCACATTCCTTTCTTTCACAGAAAATTCTATGGCTTGGAATTGTTCTACAAAAGCACCAAAATGTAACATGGCATTGCTCAGGATTCCATATAAGTTTCCAAAAATGAGGTACTTTGTTGAGTGTCTGGTTGAAAATAAATCCCGTTCTGACTGCATTGTCCTTTCTGCAAAGYTGACAAAGCCCTTTTTTCAAAACACAATATTTGCTGAAATGCATCGAAGTTTGCTCACCGGGAGCTCTAATGCTCTTAAGATCAGCTGTTAAAGGAAAACATGGGAGGAGAAGCTGTGCCAGCTCTTGCTCTGAGTAAGTGAGAGGCAGAACTCCCGAGGAGCACCAGGAACAGGACCAGGTCCTCACTCACAGGACTGGGACGGGAACGATCAGCTCCACCGGCACTTTGCTGCCACACTTGGAGATGGAACTGCTGTTCACAGCATCTCAGTTTGTTATTGGACAGAAAACGATTCTCTCTTTGGATCTCACACCAACACATGTCCCCAGTCACGGGACACGTGCACACGCCTGTCCATACAGCACACACATGTCCATACAGCACACACGTCTGTCCATACAGCACACACATGTCCATACAGCACACGTCTGTCCATACAGCACACGTCTGTCCATACAGCACACACGTCTGTCCATACAGCACACACGTCTGTCCATACAGCACACACATGTCCATACAGCACACGCATGTCCGTGCAGCACACACGTCTGTCCATACAGCACACGTCTGTCCATGCAGCACACACGCCTGTCCATACAGCACACACATGTCCATACAGCACACACATGTCCATGCAGCACACACATGTCCATACAGCACACGCCTGTCCATACAGCACACACATGTCCATGCAGCACACGTCTGTCCATACAGCACACACATGTCCATGCAGCACATGCCTGTCCATACAGCACACACATGTCCATACAGCACACGTGTCTGTCCATGCAGCACACACGTCTGTCCATACAGCACACGTCTGTCCGTGCAGCACATGTCTGTCCATACAGCACACACATGTCCATGCAGCACACACGTCTGTCCATACAGCACATGTCTGTCCATGCAGCACACGCCTGTCCATACAGCACACGCCTGTCCATGTCTGTCCATGCAGCACACACGTCTGTCCATACAGCACACACGCCTGTCCATACAGCACACACGCCTGTCCATACAGCACACGCCTGTCCATACAGCACACACGTCTGTCCATGCAGCACACACATGTCCATACAGCACACACATGTCCATACAGCACACACATGTCCATACAGCACACGTCTGTCCATACAGCACACACATGTCCATGCAGCACACGCCTGTCCATACAGCACACACATGTCCATGCAGCACACGTCTGTCCATACAGCACACACGTCTGTCCATACAGCACACGTCTGTCCATACAGCACACGTCTGTCCATGCAGCACACGCCTGTCCATACAGCACACGTCTGTCCATACAGCACACGCCTGTCCATACAGCACACACATGTCCATGCAGCACACGTCTGTCCATACAGCACACAC
>NW_026623824.1:131842-133458 GCF_030028575.1 Malurus melanocephalus | reverse complement strand
GGAGATCATCATGGATGGCCAGGGCTGACCGACACATCGCTCTGGTTCTCTCTTCACTGACAATGGGCATTAAAATATTTCAGATTTGCTTCCAGAAGTGCACGGAGCAGGCAGGAAATGCAGAAGCTYGGGTGTACAAGTTAATGAAATATGGTTGGGTGAACATAAGCTCTTAATTTAGACAATAACAGTTACCGCCACCGTGTCTTTGTGTCCGCTTTATGAAAGTCATAAACTCTSCAAAGAAAAGCGGGAGCTATTTCACCCTGATGGTCTTTGAGTCCCTCTCACTACCTGCTGGCACAGTTAGAAACTATCAACTGCCTTTGAACAGATTAGGACAGAGTTAAAGTGTGACAACATCTTAAGCTTTCTCCACATGTTGCCAATGATTTCCAACTAAAGATGTTACCCCCATCACTTCTGCCACAATGATAAGAATCTATCGCCGCCTCACTTGAGGAGATAAAGGCACTTTAGCTGGAGGTATAAACTACTCCAACTTGCTAAGCTAAGTGGCTGCCTGTCCCAAACTAGCTGAATTTTTTCCTCTACAAAGCACAAAATCCTTATCATTAGGGACTTAAGCTGCTTTTTATTTTGAGACAAAAAGAATACTGTTTATTGGCATCCAACTCAAACCAGCTGTAAACAGTTGCTTTGATGAAGAAGCAGCTACAACTTGAGAGTGCCCGAAGGCACAAACCCACTGAGTGTCAATCATTAAAGGAAGAATGTAAGGTGTATATAGGGTCAAAAGAAGGCCAAGGGACATTTGCAACCCCAGGGATCTTGGATAGCTCACTCTGCCTTTGGAACCAGAAGAGGAATTGAAGCAATTCTGCTGTGTGACCTCTCTCTCCAGCGGCAGCTTGGGGCTGGCTCAGYCCTGGCTTTACCCACAGGAGCAGCAAAACGGCAGTGCAAGGATTTGCTCCCCACCATGCTCCACATCACAGCACCCATGCAGGACACATGCAGAACGCTAACCCTAACCCTAGACCAAACCCTAACCTTAACCCTAACCCAAACCCTAACCAAAACCCTAATCCAAACCCAAACTCTAGCCCAAACCCTAACCATAACCCAAACCCTAATCCAAACACTAATCCAAAACCTAGCCCAAACCCTAACCTAAACCCTAATCCAAACCCAAACTCTAGCCCAAACCCTAACCATAACCCAAACCCTAATCCAAACCCAAACTCTAGCCCAAACCCTAACCCAAGCCCTAACCCAAACCCGAACCCTAACCCTGCTAGTGTCCATGGGCATTTGAATCACTGATGTGTGGATAATTTTAATTCTTGTAATTTATTTCCTTCATCAACAAACAGTTCACTGGTTGTAACAGCTCTTGAAATTACGATGTCCCACCAACACCTTTGGTGTCTCAGCCAGACTGACAAAGACTGCCACCCACCCTGCACCCTGACAAAGTCAAACACCCGCTGCTCTGGGCAGCCCAGGAGGGTGGGCTGGGAGCCACTGCTGCTCCTCCTGCCACCCTCCCTCTCACTGCCTGGTACTGCTGATGTCTCTCGGTTGTTCCAGCGTTCCTCCCGCTCCCATCCCTGGCACAGCACCAAAGGATTCCCGGAACGAGCAGCAGCACG
>NW_026623824.1:129115-130134 GCF_030028575.1 Malurus melanocephalus | reverse complement strand
GGTTTGCAGTGCTGTTAGATACTGCAACATTACATACACARTGGAAAAAGAGGAACATTTTGTAATTTATTCTGTTAAGATATTTTCCTAAATAAAATCTCCTATTTTTTTTTTTTTTTAAAGAGCGAGTGGTTCATCTTCATTGTCACATTGATATCTTTATAAACTTACTCTAGTGATCTACAGGAAAAGCAAACCAGACAGCTCTGTATTTATAGGCATGTTTGAAAAGCCTCTTATATTTAACAACTGCATTTAGCTGTGTTAACTGTGAGTTGCAGTAATAAAGGCTCTGCACACTTCAGTGCTAAATTAAAAAAAGTTCTGCTGTTCAATAATACATAGATGCTGTTTTTTCATTACTCTTTAATATCATTTCCATTTAGTTTATAAATAATTGTAGCTAGCTAATGAAACGAAATAAAACCTGCCTCCAACCCATTCCCTAGAGCAAACTAAACTCCTCTTTTTAAAGCTTCTTAATCACCGCCCAGTTCTTACAAAATTAGCATAGTAATGGGCTTTAAATTGAGCCTCTTTGTTTTTTAATTAAGCTCCCAGCAGGTAAAAATAAAACAGATTATTGAAGAATATGCCAACCCTAATAGCCTGCAACTCTTTTGACAATTAAAAAGATCCCATGTTAACCCTTTGGAGGAATTCTGCATGCTAATTAGTCACTCTGAGGCCCAAATCCATCAATATTCCATCCAGACATCTTGTAAAGTTGAGATGGCTGTTGTGTGTCCATACCTGTGCCATTCCCCGCTGCAGGAGGTGAGGAATGAACCCTGAGAGGTTCAGATTGCACGGGCTGCGGTGTGCTCGTGGGCACAGACGGGATGGAGCTGCCAGTCCTGCACTGAGCTCCCTGCCAGCGCTGCCAGTCCTGCACTGAGCTCCCAACCCTGCCAGTGCTGCACTGAGCTCCCTGCCAGTGCTGCCAGTCCTGCACTGAGCTCCCAACCCTGCCAGTCCTGCACTGAGCTCCCAGTGCTGCCAGTCCTGCACTGAGCTCC
>NW_026623824.1:124537-128365 GCF_030028575.1 Malurus melanocephalus | reverse complement strand
GCCTCCTTGGAGCCCCTGCCTCATTTTGTACAGCAAAGGAACAGATTTTGGGCCATTGCAGCCTCCATTCCAGCCTGGGGTGCTCTGAAGTGTGCACAGCAGCAGCAGAGCCCCAAACACACCACACACACAGTGACCGTGCTTTGCTCAGAACCCTGAGCTGCCTCAGGTAAATCCCGAGCTCAACAAGGGGGTCAAGACAGTGCAGTGTTGGAGCCATGGACGGCAGCAATTCTCTGGGAAAATGTACTGGACACTGCTGGCAGCCTGCAAATAGGAACAGCACTGAGCCTCCCTGGCAGTTCCATGTCAAATATTTGGAAAGCTCTGTCCGAGCCCTCGCTGTATCTTCAGTGTCTGCTCTGAGCATCAGTGCAAAGCACTGGCTGCCCTCCACACACATCCAGCCAGGATGATGAATTGCCATGGCTGCAAGTGCTGTGTCCATCCAGAAATGAAATCATCAGCATGAAAAGCCCATTCATTTCCACAACGCTGATCACTCTGCATCCTTCGAGGCTCCAACAAACGGGGCTGAATGCTCTTGTGAACCCTGTAAGGACCTGCCAGGTCCTGGCAGCTGCAGGAACCGCTGTCAGGGGCTGCTTTGTGTTACACCTCAGAGCACACGGGTCACTGTGAYGGAGTTGGGGCCCTCAGAGAACGGGACCATTTATTCCATGTGTGATCCTGACTGGTTTTCAGCTGTGGCTGCAGATGGAGCTACAACAAACCCAGCACCTTCTGCTCTGTGTGCTCAGGCTGTTATCWCCACCAGCTCTGACCTTTTGCAAATGTGATCCAAAATGACCTTTTAGTATTATTGCAGCACTAAATGCAGTTTTCCAAGTAATCCTCACTGGAGTGGGTTTTACATCAGTAGTGGGTATGAACTGGAAAATCCACCCTTGCTGCTGTGTCAGGTTTATTCTCATGTGAAGCCCATGAGCTGTACAATTTTATAGGAACCTTGTATGAAGCTGGCATTTTGCCCCAAGCCACGGGCAGGCAACACCTTTCAGTGGGCAGCACAGCTGTCCAAACAAACAGTGCCTGCTGTACCTGACACGTGGAAGCACCTGTTTGCTCTCTTCCAGAATACACAGAGSTAATTCTTCTGGATTTCATCACTGCCCCTTGTTTTATGCTTTCTATCCAACCCCTCAGGAAATCAGAGGAAGGTATTATTTATTTCCTAACAAAAGTATCTGTCATCTGATTGCAGCTGGCAGCCTGGGCCTGCTCTGTACCCCAAACCTGGGCTTTGGTTTAATGTCTCCTGGTCAGGAGTGTGTTTTACGCCAGCACATTGTGATATGATTTCTTTTGCACAAWGGATATCCAACCATTACATCTCTGTGACAAAACTCTTTTACCAGCCCTTGCTGATGAGGACAGCCACCCTTCCAGGGCCTGGGGGGTTTTGGGAGCAGTTTCCAGGTACGTGTCTGCTGCAGCCACTGGTGCTGTTCAYACAGGTAAGCAGAGGAGAGCAATCCTGAACCTCCAATTGACAGCCCAGCTCATGCTTTCTTACAAAAAAAAAAACCCAAAACAACTTGAAGGAAAGGAACAGGTGACATGTCAATTCTTTTGGTCAGGAAGGCACATCTCACAGATGCATGCTATGAAAACCCATGTTTGCTAATTCTAATGTAATTAAATTTTACAATTGACTAAATTTATGAGCTTTACTGAAATCTGATGCTTTCATATGCCATTGGCTGCCAAGGGCAGAAAGTGCCCAGGACACAAAGGGGCCAGGCTGGCACAGCTCAGAGGGGTCATTTACACCATGGATTCTTCTGCTCTCCACACATTCCAGTTTCCAACAGTTCACAGAGTGTATTGACCATAACTTCCACGGGATTCCAGTAATGACCCCTTGAACAAGGGCCAGGTCTGCTCTGATCACCCCAACTGTTCCCAGCTCTGAGAAAACCAACACCTCACAGCATCATTGCTCAGYGCTGACCATTTCTGCCACATCCTCCAAGTCCATCCTCCACCCCACCCACATCAGCCCTTGGAATTACAGCTGGTTTTGTGATTCCCATTWAAATGATCCAACTGCACAGTTCTGCGCTTAAGGCAGACTTCTATCTGGCAGTAACTCCACAAACAATTCTGTAACTCTGAAAAATATTATTAAAYTAAAAGTAGGAAAATATTTGAAGACATTGTCTTCAATTTTTTTCTCTTACTCTTAAAGCAGTATTTTCTAATTYAATTTTTGTCTCTCTTAAATTGTCTGAAAGTGAGAGAAGCTACCATGAATATTTTATTAGGCTTGGTGTTATGCAAATTAGAGAAGTTTGGACTTAACCGTAAATTACCTCTCTGYCCCCAGAGGACTGTTTCCATGATTTCCCACCTACTAAACCCTGACCCTCAGCATTCTTCTGCTCTGGAGAAGCTCAGTGCAATTCCTGACCTGACCCTGTGTGGATTCAGAGAGGGAGGTGAGTTGGGACTTTAGGAGAGCCAGCCTGGAGAGCAGAGCTCCTCTGGCTGCTGATGGGAGTTCAATTGCTTTTAAAACCCTTCCAATGGAAGTGACAACCAGCAAAGAGGCAGAAACACAATTTGCATGAATGCCATGCTCTGGAGCAGCGGTTTTTAATTGGGCTCATTGCACTAYAGTGGTTACTTCAGCAATTCTCACTACTCATCTCACAAATAGCAGGAAAATCCATAATTAAAGGCTGAATTCCAAGGCTTCTGACTTGCCTGTTCCTCCCCTGCGATGCACAAACACAAATTAGAGCAGCACCAAAGTGCAAGCASAGCCCCGCAGTAACCATCAGCCTCCTGATCCAGAAAGAGAAGCAAACAAAAGGTATTGCTCAAGGAACTCTCAAAATGATCATTRCATACAACACACGGTTTATTTGCAACTATCAAGCACTCCAGGCTAGGTGAATCTCCAAGCTCTTCTTTTTGTTACCCCCCAGAATTAGAGGTATGATAAGCTTAATTTAAACCATATTTCKCCAACCTCTAAGTGCTTTAACAGAGCTGAAAAGCCCATCTTTCTGTAGAAAACAATTTTATATCACATTTCTATCAAAAATTCACAAGCACTAATAAGTAAACTGAAAAGCGAGGTTACAAATGCATTTGTGCCAACACATATTCTGCTTTTCACCCATGTTTTGCTGAGCTCAGAGCAGACTTTGTAATAGCACAAAGCAAGAAGCATTGGTACAGGTATGTAACTTAAAACTGTTTGTAAGAAACATCCTAAACATGTCCCTTGCTGTAAATGTGACATCTTTACAGCACATGCTTAGTAAATGAAAGCCCTGGGAAAAGGAGGAAAGTCAGGATACCTCCCATATAACTGATTGTAAATTCTTGGGCACCAGGTTTATATTCTTAATAACCTACCAGTTAGACTTAGTGTGTCTGTTCCATCTAAGTCAATTTAAATGAGGTGTACCAGATACAGTACATAAAGTGTTTCATACTTGTGGAGATATGTTTAAGCATTGTTTCTTTAGGAAAATCTAATAGCTAGCTCCAGTTAATCACTGTCAGATGTTCTACATGCTGCAAGTGGTAACTCACTTGACACAAACTGCTTTTAATCAGGAATCTCCAGCATATCTTGCACACATCTCACTGACTTTCATGATACATTTAAAAACCTTTATGGTGTTTAGTTTTTGTTCATGTTACCCTGGTTTACTCATTGCTTTACTCTATAGGAAAACCCCTGCAAGATAACTTTTTCTTTCCCTGGAAAAGGGCATGAATTCCATGGGGTTTCATAAAAATTAAAGCACAAACACAACCCCCCTGCTCCCCCTCCCACTTGAAGTCAGG